>NW_005369060.1:191929-194041 GCF_000412655.1 Myotis brandtii | reverse complement strand
CTGCTCTGTGCATGACAGGGGGCGGCGCCCCAACTCCCCAATCGGCCCTGCTCTGAGCCCGACCAGGGGCTGCACCTAGGGATTGGGCCTGCCCTCTGCCACCAGGGAGCAGGCCTAAGCCAGCAGGTCGTTATCTCCCGAGGGGTCCCAGACTGCAAGAGGGCACAGGCTGGGCTGAGGGCCCCCCCCTCCCCCCCGAGTGCACAAATTTTTGTGCACCGGGCCTCTAGTCTATATATATAAAAACCTAAATGACAGAAAGACTGAACGACCCATCAACCAGTTACTATGACAGGCACTGACCACCAGGGAGCAGATGCTCAATGAAGGCGGTGCCCCCTGGTGGTCAGTGCGCTCCCATAGCCAACCTCCCGAAGTCCCTCCCTCAGGCCAGCCAACCCCAAATCGGCCCTGATCGCTGGCCAGGCCAAGGGATCCCACCCGTGCACAAATTTGTGCACCGGGCCTCTAGTTTAGAAAATAATAGAACACTTCTTCAATTGTAACAAGGGTGGGGAAGTAAAAATGAGTACAGAAGAAAATTGTTTAGAGATATGGTGTCAAGAACTTAAGGAAATTTAAATGTGTGGCTTTTATTTATCTGAAAGTAAGATCCAAAGTAATCTGCTAGATTTATTAGCAGAAGAGGAAGCTAGTTTGCAGGTAGAGAAAAGTTAAGGAGTTTGAAATAGTTCCTAAGAAGAAAGAAAATAACTGAGAAATATAGAAGGATTTCTATGTATTAAGAATCTAGATCAACCAAAGGAATTATATGCAAGCATATAGGCCTAACCAATGGACACAGACAACAGGGGGGTGAGGGCATGAATGGGGGGATAGGGGAAATGTGAGGATAAGGACACATAGGTAATAACTTAATCAATAAAAAAAATTTTTAAAAAAGAATCTAGTTGAGAACAAAAGAGTGGAAACAATAAACTTACAATAAAATTAATCATTTATGTTTATTTGGCCTTCTCTAGTAGTGTATTGATTCCTGGTGTGTGAGTAAAGAAAGTAAATTTATATAGGGCTCAGGGATTGATAAGCAGCTGTGACAGAGGAATCCTTAACCATGTTTAAATATTTCTAGAGAAAAATGGAGTTGAAAGTATTCCTAAGAGCCTACTTGCAGTGCTGGACCAATAAATCTAAATGTGATATAGAGAGAAGTAGTAATAGGAGAGAGCAGTAAGAGGACACTAAATTATATTGGCACTGGACTGACCAAGACATGACTCCAGAAGCCTTCGTTGAGAGGTAAAACCATACAGTAGGGTAAATACAGTCTATTCAATAAGTTGTATTGGGAATATTACACAGATACCTGCAAAAAAATGAAACTAGGCCACCAAGTTATATCATATTCAAGAATAAACTCAAAATGAATGAAAGAGTTAAAACATAGGCAGTAAACTCTGACGTTTCTCCTGTTAATAATTTTTTTCTTCTATATTTCCTCTTTCAAAGAAAACAAACAAACAAAAAATTAAACTACATCAAAATAAAAAGGTTTTGCACAGCCCAGCCAATATTGCTCAGTGGTTGAGCCATATTGAACCAGGAGGCCACAGTTTTATTCCTGGTCAGGGCAAATGGGCTACATCTCAAGTAGGGGGCATGCAGGAAGAAGCTGATCAATGATTCTCTCATCATTGAAGTTTCTATTTCTTTCTCCCTCTCCCTTCCTCTCTGAAATCAATAAAAAATTTTTAATTAACATTTATATGCCACTATGTGGCAGACACATTCTAGCAGCTTTACAAACATTAACTCATTTAACCCTCATAACAGTCCTATGAAGTAGGTACTATTATTATCCCAATTGCAAGAGATTAAATGTTTTGTTCCCCCAAAATCCGTATGTTGAAACCTAATCTCCAATGTGATGGTATTTGGAAATGGGGCCTATTGTAGATGATTAGGTCATGAGGGCAGAGCCTTTATGAATGGGATTAGTGTCTATAAAAGAGCACCCAGAGAGCTCACCCTTCCCATCATCTGAGGACATTAAGAAGATGACTCTCTGCCCTGGGGGGTGTGGCTCAGTTGGTTGAGCATTGTCCCATGTACCAAGAGGTCAGCAGTCAGAGCACATGCCCAGGTTGTGGG
>NW_005369060.1:184270-190849 GCF_000412655.1 Myotis brandtii | reverse complement strand
CCCCCCCCCCGAGTGCACAAATTTTTGTGCACCGG
Organism: Myotis brandtii; assembly: GCF_000412655.1. Classification (NCBI taxonomy): domain Eukaryota; kingdom Metazoa; phylum Chordata; class Mammalia; order Chiroptera; family Vespertilionidae; genus Myotis; species Myotis brandtii. Next base: position 190,814 of record NW_005369060.1, on the reverse strand, counting down.
GCCTCTAGTATATATATAAAAGATTTTGCACACCAAAAAAAAAAATCAACAAAATGAAAGACAACCTATGGAATGGGAGATGATATTCGCCAATGATAGATCTGATAAGGAGTTATTATCCAAAATTTATTTTAAAAAAAATACTCAGACAACTGAATAAAAAACAAACAAACACAATCCAATTAAAAAATGGGCAGAGGACCTACATAGACACTTTTCCAGAGAGGACATACAGATGGTTAAGAGACATATAAAAAGATGCTATTGTCACAAATCATTAGAGAAATGCAAATTAAAACCACAATAAGATACCACCGCACACCTGTCAGAATGGCTGTCATCAATTAATCAATAACAACAAATGTTGGTGACGATGTGCAGAAAAGGGAACCCTCATACACTGTTGGTGGGATTGCAAGTTGGTGCAGCCACTATAGAAGAGTATGGAAGTTCCTTAAAAAAACTAAACATATATCTACTATGTGACCCAGCAATTCCACTTCTGGGTAAATATATCTGAAGAAATCCAGATATATACTAATTCGAAAAGATATATGTATCCTTATGTTCACAGAATCATTATTTATAATAGCCAACGTATGGAAGCCACCCAAGTGCCCATCAAGAAACCAATGCATGAAAAAGCAGTGGAACATATATACAATGTAACACTACTCAGCCATAAAAATAAGAATAAAATCTTACCATTTGCCAACATAGAGGGACCTAGAAGGTAATACACTAAATGAACTGAGTCAGAGAAAGACAAATACCAAGTGATCTCACTTATGTGTGGAATCTAAAGAGCAAAATAGCTCAGTGGTTGAGCATCAACCTATGAATTCGATTTCAGGTCAGGGCGCATGCCCGGGTTGCAGGCTCAATCCTCAGTGTGGGGCATGCAGGAGGCAGTAGATCAATGATTCTTTTTCATCATTGATGTTTCTATCTCTGTCTCCCTCTCCCTTCTGTTCTGAAATCAATAAAAATATATTAAAATAAATAAATAAACAAATAAAGAGAAAAAAAACAGAAACAGATTCATAGATACAGAGAACAAAGTGAGGGTTACTAAATGGCAAGGGGATTAGGAGATGGGTGAAGAAAAGGAAGGGATTAAGAAGTACAAATTGGGAGTTACAAAATAGTCACAGGGATGTAAACTACAGCATAGGGGATACAGTCAATATTATAATAACTATGTAGGGGGCCAATTATATGGGGAGTCACTTCCTAAATTATATAATTATCTAACCACTATGTGGTATACCCGAAACTAATATAAATTAATAAAAAATGTCAGATATAATTGAAGAATTTTTTAAAGCCTCCTTCTCACTTATCAATTGTATGAACTGGGCTGAGTGACTTCTTTAAATTCACAGATTTGAAAAATGGGGCTAATCATTCCTATCTAATATGTTTTATAAGTTTAAATGAGATAATATATTTAATCAATTGGGAAAATGGCCCTAATGCTTTGCAACACAGGGACTGTGAAAGAGTCATTTGTGTGTCAAATAATAAACACTTAAATGATAAATATCATTATTGCTATTGTTGAAGTCAATACCATCACAAATTTTGTAGCTAGGCAGAAGTGTTTAATAGAAACCAATTAATAAATATATTCAAATGTTAGCTAGTTACATAAAAATAAGTTTCCTGCCTAACAAAAACATATATAATCAAACAAAACAATTTTGCTTTCTCCTCAAAATAATAAACTTTCCTTGCTTGGCTCAAATGTTACTTCAGAAGAATGTTGTGACTTTGTTGTTGGTGGTCTTTTAACTTTTTAAAAAGTTACATATAGCGTGCAGAATCTCAGAGTGAAGGTGGGAGAGGGTGGGTGGATGGGAAGTGATCAACCAAAGAACTTGTATGTATATATGCATAACCCATGGACACAGACAATAGGATGGTGAAGGCCTGGGGTGGAGGGCAGGGGCGGGCTGGAGGGGGTCAATGGGAGAAAAAAGGGGACATATGTAATACTTTCAACAATAAAGATTTAAAGAATTATTTTAACTACATGAATTGTGGAATATAATATACTGACTTTAGCCAGTTGGGGGTGGTGAGGGAATAAGGCTCATGAAAGTATAAAATTGCTATGTCTTAGACTCTGAGGAAAAGGGAAAAACAACAACAACACTGAAGCCACATTCTCATCATTCTCTACGCTAGAGGAGATGAAGCAAGGGAAAATTTCAGCTTGAGCATGTTCTTATGGACCGAATTGTCAACCTAACAATTACAAAAGCAATCCCATTTGGGGGAAGAAAACAGTTGACATTTTTCACTGCACTTGTGAAAATGAAGCTACAAAAACAAAGCCAGTTAATCAGGTTCATAGCACCTGGTTTGGATGCCAGAATGAGGTAATTTTGGAGGGTAGCCCTCTTTTGGATATAGCTGTGGGGAGGAGAAATATTAGGTTTTTCTTCAGATATAAGCAGAGTTCTCTCAATAACATATTCTAACAGTTGCAGAAGGACATTTTCCCGACCTAGGGAACCTTAAGGTAATGAGGACTTCTTTTCACTTTCAGTGAATCATGAAAAGTAACGAAGCATGCTTAGCTTTGATCATATCCCCAATAGCCAGTCCAGGTTCTGTGATGCTGAAGGCTTATACATGAAACACCTTCCTTTATGAAAATATATAAAAAATACAAATATCATATCTGGGACACGGCATTGAAAGTGGCACAAGCAAGTGAGAGGATCTGTAGATTAAAGCTCATTAGTATCAAAGTACACCCAACTCTGCCACCCTATCTGTTCCTTGTTAAAAGCACATGATCTATATGAACGCATTTTGGTAAGAAAAACTTGTCTAAACAAATGTATATGTTAACTCCAGGAAAATGCACAAGTTTGGCCTTTGACATTTTATTCACTGAGAAAGAAGTAATTTTTACAAACAACATTTATTTAAGTAGCCCAGTTCTTGGGTAGGAATCAGGCAAAACTTTACAAGTAACCAATGTGGTGCAATTAAAGGAGATCTAAGAATGTCACCATCTCTAGACATTTCCCACTTCCTGGAGTGACAGTGTATGTAATCTGACTATTAAAGGCTCATCCTAATCAGCCATCATCTCTCTGCTAACGTGATGGAATCACTGGTGCACGATGCTCTCTGTGAAGTATTCTCAGCAAATTATAAACCTAAATCTCTTCATGGCTGTGATCTAACTATCTGTTTACAAAAACAGAGAATGGAGGAATGCTTTTTCACACAGATGTAATCAACAAAGACTAGAATGGGGAATTAAAGGCTAAATTACTCAAGGTCTCCAACAAGTATTTTTTTTTTCAAAAACAGAAAGAGGGACTTTTATGGATCATAGGCAACTTAGCAAAATATCAACTTATCAACTGCACACAACGCATGGGGCTTTGTTTGCATTCTGATTCTAATAAACCAGCTGAGAGAGAGAGAGAGAGAGAGAGAGAGAGAGAAAGAGAGAGAGAAAGAGAGAATCAAGAATATTTTATCACTAACTTTAATGATATTAAGTAATCATTAAATTTTAGGTCACTATTGGTATTTTGGAAAAAAAGAAAACATGTCATTTTCTAGAGATCAATTCTGAAATGTTTAGAGATGAAAACAACCAATAACAGAATCAGTTCTTTGTGCTTTTCCCTGACCTTCAAATGAGCTATTGACCTTGCCATGAATGATCTTTAAGGTCATGTATCAACCCAGCCCTAGATCCCTTGTCCTCTGCCTTCCATTTGGGCTTAGCCAATGAAAAGCACTGATGGAATGGAGAGGGCAGAAGAGACAAACAAGGGTAAGTCTCTGGCTTCCTCTCTACCAGGCTAAGGCTTGGTAGTAGCTGTATTTCTTTACCACAACCCAGAACCCCTGTTAGGCAGCATCCCCTCTAGCTATGGTGCTCAGAGTTACAGGAACCACTTTCCTTCCCTTGCCCATTCACGGTCAGTATTGGTGGCAGCTCTCTTTCACCCTCTTATATTTTTAATATTTTTATCAAAGGTTTTTAAAAATACCCTATATGAGTGCTCCATCTGTTTTCTGCTGGGATTCTTACCAATATGTTCTCTTTCTGTGTATCTATGGGATAGCTATGATCTGAGGAATCCAGACTGCTGAACATTGTAAGAGCACTGAAAGATGGGACTGGCGTTAGAGAATAAACTTTGCTGTAACCCTATGTTGCCTAGGGGTGGCTTTACCCATTCTGATTCAGGGAATTTATTTGGTCACATCTGAAAATATGTGAAATATGTTGACCTTTTAACTAGACCATATTGTAGGTTTTCTAGCAGAAAGCCTATTCTTAATATTTTTGATGAAAAAAATAGAATTTAATGAGAACTTCTATTCAACAGATGTGGGTAGAGTGTCCAGTTCATTAAGATTTATTTGCCTAAGATGCCCATTTATAAGGTTCTTAAGTATTCCTCTTCCAAGAGCTTTTCCTGTTTCTGATGATCCCATACCCAGAGAAAGATCTTGAAAGTGATTTACTTGACTTCTTTCTTTCACAAAACCCTACTGTCCAGTTACAGATCTCTGACCTCTGATTATAAATTCAGTATGTTTCAAGCTCTGAGACTAGTCTTTACCTACTTGGAGAAATTTTAGAAACCTACTTCAGAAAATGACTCAGTCTTAGGTTAGCCTCGTCTTAATTCTAGAAAGGTGACTTTTACCTCATGTTTTCTATCCTTTTTCCCTAACTTTTTATTTGTATTTTTTAAACTTGGCACAGAGATGCTTGACTAAAGACTCTAAAATACTTACCTCTCTTTCCTTGGCTGGTGTGGCTCAATTGTTTGGAGCATTGTCCTGTACACCAGCAGGTGATAGATTCAATTTCCCATCAGGACACATACCCAGGTTGTATTCTATCCCCTTTTGGGGTGTGTGCAGGAGGCAACCGATTGATGTTCTTTTCTCACATTGATGTTTCTTTTTCTCTCTCTCCCTTCCTTTCTCTGAGATAGACAAATAAATAAATTATAAAAAAGACTATCTTAAAATTTTTTTTAAAAAATCATGCATCTTTCTGTCTCCCCTCTAGCTAATTGTAATCATACAACTAAGCTTTGTCCAATGGGATATAAGTGACAGTGATACATATGTAAAACATCAAAAAATGTCTCTAAAAGGAGGAAACAGGCCCTTCATGATTTATTGTAACCTGATGACTGAAAAATAGGCAATAATGTTGAGAGTTCCCACAGCACTTTGGACCATAAATGGCTTTGAGAATGGAAGGACTAAGCCTTGGTTTCTGAAATGGTGAAAAGCCATGGTAACTCTCAACAGACTTCTAGCTTCTTTATCTTGTTAAGACTATTTTTTATTTTGTTTTGCCATTGTTGTTTAATCACAATTTAATATATTTAAAAATACCTTTAAGACTCATAATACTGGGATTAATGTTGAATTATGGTTTTGTATGCACTGTGGTTTGCTTGCTGCTTTGATATCATGTTAGATACTAGAGGCCCGGTGCACAAAAATTCATGCCCTCGGGGGGGGGGGCCCTCAGCTTGGCCTGCTCCCTCTCACAGTCCGGGACCCCTTGAGGGATGTCTGACTGTCAGTTTAGGCCTGGTCCCCATGGGGAGCCGGCCTAAGCCAGCAGTCAGACATCCCTCTTGCAGTCCAGGAGCCCTCACTCCGCTCCTTACTGCCTGCCTGCTCACTGCTCCTTAGCACTGCCTCAGAGGCAGAGGCGGGAGAGGCTCCTGCCACCACCACTGCATTCACCCAGCTTCTGGCTGAGTGGCAGTTTCCCTGTGGGAGTTCACTGACCACCAGAGGGCAGCTCCTGCATTGAGCATCTGCCCCCTGGTGGTCAGTGCATGTCATAGTGACTGGTCGTTCTGCCATTTGCATATTACCCTTTTATTATATAGGATATCAGTTTCTCAAAGATAGGACCTGTGCTTATTTAAGTTTCTTTATAGGAAATGGGACTGGATCTTAATATCCTAAAGTCAGCACAGAGCTGCCTACATGTCTATTTGGATCCCTGCACTTTTGTTTACATTCAGGCTCACTATGTGTGCTCTGATATCACTCTGGAAACATTTCTGTTAGCTTTATTACTACCCTATGACAGAATCTGTCTCCCTTTAGACAGTCACTTGTCAAGGCCCTTCTAGTCTGGAATTGCAACCCCTTTTGTATGTAAGTACACCCCAGGGCATTAGTGTGCTTTTTAACCTAGAATAAGAAATAGAATTTCTAGTGTAAAATAGAATTTCTATCTACTGGTCCTCCTTTTCTGATAAGAGCAACATTAAAGATAAAGATTACAGGGCATTTTCAAGAAATTAGAATTGTCCAGTTGGGCTGAAGCATAAGCAGCGATTTGAAAATACGTGAAAAGATTAAGACCCTAAGTGGGAGCCAGAACATTGATGGAATATTTTAATTATGTTAAGTTAGATATTTAAATATATCTGTCATATATTAAAATTTAAACACATAAAATGCAGCATGACTTCAAAATGCATTGGTCATTTTCATAAGGTACCTATATATATTT
>NW_005369060.1:169800-184255 GCF_000412655.1 Myotis brandtii | reverse complement strand
TAGTTATGTATACTAGTATAAAGCCATCATTCAAAAAAATGTGAAAGACTTTCTGAATTCTGTAATCCCACTGGGAGGATGTGTCTTTGAGAAAGAGACACATAACCCTATCATTTTAATGAATTTCCATTTCAATAACTCCCAAGTACCTCACTGGTTTCAATCACTGGGTCCAGGGAACAGAAAGAGATTTAAATAGAAGGTTTCAATAGAAAGTGATGTGGGAAAAAGGAAGTCAGAGGAAGAACAATGGTTTCCTGTGCATGTGGATTTCTATTACATGATCAGGTATATTTGAATTTCATAATCTACACCAAGCCAGCAGGTGCCAAAGAATAATCTATCATTACAACTGTACTTTTATTCTTTTTCCCTTAATTGATATTCTGTGCTCCTGAAATAAATATATAATTGTATAAGAATTGTAATTCACTATATAATATTATAGGAAATAAATTGTTTCCTATCCTCTCCAAGTCTTGGTTTCTTCTTATGTGAAGTGAAGATGTTATAAGAGTTAATTAAAATAATATTTATAAAATACCTAACATGATTGACACATGTTGGTTTCAAAAAATAAATGTTATATGCTCTTATATTTATTTTAACTTGGCTTACCTATCCCACAGAATTATTGTGAGAGATGAGGTAATATATGTAAAAGCTCTTTGTAAGTTATAAATAATTAAGTATGTGTTAATGAGCATTTTTAATAAAGTAACTATATTATTCCTTACATTTTAATATCACTTATTTTTTCATTAAATTTTAATATTTTTATGAATATTTAAAAGCCCCTTTGGAGAAATGCTTTCTTTTACAATGCTTAATGTTTTAGCAAATAGTCACAAAAACCATGCATTATGTGCTGAATTGTTTTCCCCCAAAATCTTTTTGTTTTAAATGTTTTTAATTGATTTATTTTAGAGAGGAAGCAAGAGGGGAAGAGAGAGAGAGAGAGAGAGAGGTCGCTGATTCGATTCCTGGTCAGGACACATGCCTAAGTTGTGGGCTCAATGCCCAGTGGGGGCCCTGCAGGAGGAGCCAATAGATGACTTCCTCCCACATCAACGTTTCTATCTCTCTATCCCTCACCCTTCCTCTCTTCCTAAAAAAAAAATCAATAAATATATATTAAAATAAATAAAAAATAAAACATTGTACCAACTGGGTATCTTAGACGGTTTACACAGCTCCCATTCTTAGAATAATTTGATTTTTTTAGAATAATGATTTGTTCTGTATCACTGATCTGCATATCTAGTCAATTTATGAGAATATTTTCACCATAGTGCAGGGAAATTTGACAAAATAAGTGATATTAAAATGTGGTTTTCAAATTCTAGTTACACAATTTGAAGCACTCTTCTGAGATACTACCCTTCCTTTAATTTTATGCTTTTGTTGTTGTTGATGATGAAATGTGTTCTTTCTTTGAAAGGAGATTATATTGGGTTGGTTTTTGTTTGGTTTGGTTTTAGTTTTTATCTTTTTTTAAAAAAATTTATGGTAGTGGTGTTTTGTTTTAATATCATGTTTAGCACATTTAAAAATTTGCAACCTAACACCAGATAGAATATATATCTGCTTATATGTCACTCTACCATTAAATTCAACAATCATTAAACTTGAAACAGACACCTGGCTTGGCCTTCTATCCCAAGTAGCCTTAGATTTAATGAATTCTCATTCAAATACATTTGCATCACTAATTGAATCTCATAAAGGGAGTACTGACTCTCTGTGGATTTTGAAACAGCCTTAATTTATTTTCCCTTTTCTTCAAACAGAACTCCTTCTCACATATGTGTTAGAAGAGTGAAGTTATAAATAACCAGACTTTTAAAATCAAATAATTTTGAATGTTGGAGGTCTGCATCTACAGTACCACATTAATTCATTCAATTTTCAATTAATCTAATTATTGGTTAAGTAGTGTTTATTATCTTTACAATTCATACATCAGATAATATGAACTACAGTATAAGAAAAAATTGGCTATTGATATTTTTAATATGCTTAATATAATCAAACTGTTCATTGCATTGATTGCATTTACTTTTTACTTTTGTTTCTTGTTCTTCCTTACATAGATTTCCCTCCATTGTAATTTTTTTCTAAGAAGATTTCTCTGAATGTATAAGGTTATAAAATTATTAAATGAAACTAAAAATCTCAACTGCTAGGTCTACCCAATAATTTCAAAGAAATATGTCATCATAGTTAACAAAAATGCTTTTCATACTTTGCTATCTCCTGTCAGTCTGACATTGTGTTTGTTATTATGATACTCAAAATGAAAGCTTTCTCAATGGTTTTGACAATAGGTATTATTTTACTTTACTTATCTAGAATTACTTAAAAACAAATACATCAAAGATTACTGTACTAATGAACTGAACACTGTCAAAATCTCATTCTGTAGGAGCACTTGACAGTTTTTATTTTTGCTAGACAGTTTTAATTTTGAAATTCAAGTATATGCATTCCTGATGCTAAAGCAGTTAGTAAAGCTTTTTTTTTAAATATATTCTATTGACTTTTTTACAGAGAGGAAGGGAGAGGGATAGAGAATTAGAAACATCAATGAGAGAGAAATCTCAACCAGCTGCCTCCTGCACACCCCCCAGGGATGTGCCCACAACCAAGGCACATGCCCTTGACCGGAATCGAACCTGGGACCCTCCAGTCCACAGGCCGACGCTCCATCCACTGAGCCAAACCAGTTAGGGCTTAGTAAAGCTTTTGAAAATAGCTAATAATTTGGTCATACTAGCATAAGTTTATGTGCTCACAGAAACAGCTTCCTTTTTTCTCTATTAGGAAAAGCTCTGCAGAGCTGAAGATATTAGTCTTTGTTCATCATCTTGTTAATATGACAAACTAAGTGAGAATGTTATCTTCCAAGTGTATCCCTTATTTTCATATATTTTATATAGTCTTTCAGATTTTCAAGTTTATTAAAAATGCTTGAATATCTGGGTTGTATTGAATTTGTATGCTCACCAAATACTATCTACAAATTCAATTTTTAAACAGCTCCTGCTCACTAAATTATAACAGAAAGTCACATGGCATGGTAAATGAATTGATAAACATTTAAAATATTTTATATACAAGGGTCAGAAGAAGAAAGGGATAAAGAAGGAGGAGCGAGAAGGAAGGAAGGAAGGAAGGAAGGAAGGAAGGAAGGAAGGAAGGAAGGAAGGAAGGAAGGAAGAAGGGAGGGAGGGAGGAAGGGAGGAAGGGAGGACAGACGGAAGGGAGGAAGGAAGGGAGAGAGGAAGAGATCTGAAGTCAAAATAGATGAGTTACAAAGAGTATGTCTAGATTGCAACAAATCCAATTTAGCATGAGAGTATATAATGTAATATTTAATGTATGTCTACAATGTATGTTTTATTTGCTTAGCACTTCTTTTAAATTTAGACTGTATACCTAAAAGCTCATACATTTCAAAATAATAGCTGCTTGAATAAAAATGAATTTCTTGAAAATTCTTCATAAAAGGAAAAAATGAGAAATCACCTATACCAAATCACATCATGATAGATGAAACTTAAACAGAATCTGGGCATTCCCAAGTGTTTGACTTTGTCATCTTTATTTCAGATGGTTTTCTCTGAATTTTATCAATTCTACTTTGACAATACAGATGTATCATCTCTAAAAAGTGGTATATATGTGATTCTTCAACACTGAATCCACAATCTCCTAATCCTGTGGTATATTAGATGATAGAATCCAGTTCTTTTGAATGACAATCAAATGAGGTCCTTCCTTAAAGCAAATGTGATTGATGCTAATCTGAGCTGCACAAATCTTCACAGAGTGAAGTGGCCCACTAAAGAAATGTGTTCTGGGTAGCCTATGTTGAGTCTTAGGGTTCATTTTCCTATGTAAATAGTGTGAGAAGAGTTACTTGGTAGAGTCAGAATGGAGTTTTAATAGTTTGTGGGTAAAATAAGATTTCATGGTCTCATCTAAAATTGAATCACCAGGTGTAACACTGCTTTGATGACATAATATGCAAGAATTCCAAGAAATGATTAAGAAAATTTGAAAAAAAAAAAAAACCAACCATCAGTAAATACTATAAAATTCCTTTGGAGAAATTTGTAGTTTGTTTTCTATACAATTCAATGAGATATTAGCTAAATAGTTGCTTAAGTATATTATCATAGTAATCAAATAAAATTCAATTTCATAATCTCCATTCATTTCTCAAAAGTATATTATTTCTGAAAGAGTTTAGACGGAGATTTTTTCCCTTCTGGATTAGAAGGAAGACATGCCTTTCTGAGCACAGCTGGAAAATGTGCCTCTTGGGGTCCCACCCCTGCCTTTCTCCTCTGTTCAGGTTCACCCATGGAAGCTACAACTAGCAGTTCACACAGCTGCTGAGGCGGAGATAAGTTTGCCTACAATAAATGAGTGAAGCTCTTCACGCATGGAACAAGAAGAGCTAATTGTGCTGGAATGGGCAAAATCACCACAGCTATGCTGCTGACAACACAAACATTTGCCCTTCTGAAACTGCTTGGTGCCCTGACCAACACTGGCAGACAAAAACTGGGGGAAGGCCAAGAAAGCTCAGAGACACTACACAGCATTTCTACTCAAATAATAATTTCCTTATTTTATTCTCTCTCTCTCTCTCTCTCTCTCTCTCTCTCTCTCTCTCTCTCCCCCCCCACATCAAGCAGTATAAGGTGGTTGTCCTGGAAAGTGAATGTTAATTTAATCTGTTTCCAAGTAGACATATGGCCAGAATATGTAGTGAGGAGACCTGGAAGGAAGAACATTGTAAACATAGTCTAACCTCTTTCTTGCATAACATTGCTTCACTGGACCACTGTAAAAAAAAGTTTCCTCCTCCTTCTGTTTACAAATATTTATAGCTATGGTATCCTAGCACATTCTAATATGATGCCAAACCAAATCATTTCATTCTTTTAATCTTTCCTTATAAATCAATACTTCCAACTCTTTCATCATTTTTGTGTGTTTTTTTTTTCTGAGAAGCTCTTTTAATTTATTTAAATTGTTTTAGAGCTTAGGTGCCAAATCACAAGGACAATTTCAATAACCATGAATGAAGGGAGAAAGAAAAGGGTGTGGAGATGAGGGCATCAGCTCCAAACCAGTTTTATAAGTCATACTTCCAGCAATTGCAATTCTTGCAATAGGACCTATTATTGCTACACCACAGGAGCATTCACGGTTTCTCACATAACCTGAAGATGGATTAGAGAGGCAAAAGCACCAATCCCTCTTATATGAGTGTCTTTTCTGAAGAAAAGGTATAGAGATTTTTAAATGTGAGTGCCCAAGGATATCTGTCTGATTTATTAGTCTGCAAAAAAATCAAGAAAAAGAGTTTCCCTAGAGAGTGGTTCATTCTAATCCTTCCAGCATTATCCAAGGTGAACCTGTTCCCTGTAGGCTCTCTTAGCAAAGGCTAATTATAATAGCCAAATAGCCCTGGTCTGTTTTTCTCAGTAGATAGAGCATCAGCCTGAGGACTGAAGGGTCCAGAGTTTGATTCCAGTCAAGGGCATGTACCTTGGTTACAGGGAAGCAATCAATCGATATGTCTCTCTCACATTGATGTTTCTCTCTCCCTGTCTCTTCCACTCTCTAAAAAAGTTGATGGAAAAAGTATCCTCAAGTGAGGATTAACAAAAATAAAAATAATAATAATAGCCAAATAGGGAGTCCTTCCTAATTTTTCTCTTCATCCTTCATCTGGTTACTTTTACCAGGAAGTTATATTGTGGTAAGTGTTCTATTTATCAGCCAACAAAATGATCAGTGTAACATGTTCACCTGTTAAAAACAATCTGTAATATAGTTTTAAAATATAGTGTATTACTTAAAAATTTCCTTCTGGTTCATTTATCATTAGTAAGTACTGATTAAGTTCTTCAGTTTTATTATTATTATTATTATTATTACTACTAATAATAATAATTATTAGCCTTTCTTCAAGTGAGCAAGCTACTTCATCAGAAGCTTTTAAAATAATATCTATACTTCAATCTATATAATAGTACTTGTATCAAAGCATATTTGAACTCCTTAAAGATTGTGTGATACTATGTTTTTCCAAAATTAAGACGTAATACAATCATTTCAGTTTGACTAGTTTTTCTTCTAACAGAAGAAAAAAATAAAATTTGTGTGTAAAAGAATTTATGAACAGAAACCTTAATCTCTACAGTAAGAACTGCTACAAATAAATGTGTTCTATAGTCTAATCATCTGTCATCAAATAAAAGACTGACAGTTGTGAATAAGAAATCAGTTGGAGTTTATTAGCTAATTACTGTTAACATGCACAGAGGAATACAAATACTATCCAGCTATCTTAATTGTTCTTTATTTTACAGTAAGTAGTTAAATTACTTCTGGATTAATTCACCCATTAACTCTTATGAGTAATTTCACAGAAATTTGTGTTTTGTGTCTTTGCAATAACACCCATCCATCTTTATTTCAGAAAATGATAAATTTCCAGAGTTTTCAGAATCATTTAAATCATTCCTAGAGATGTAAATATCTCAAAATGTCTGTCTTTAAGCCAGTAATAGTATATTCAGTAGTAGAGGCCCAGTGCACGAAATTCGTGCACTGGGGGGGGGGTCCCCTCAGCCCATCTTGTACCCTCTCCAATCTGGGATCCCTCTCACAATCTGGGACTGCTGGCTCCCAACCACTCACCTGCCTGCCTGATTGCCCTAACTGCTTCTGCCTGCCAGCCTGATCACCCCCTAACCACTCCCCTGCCGGCCTGATCGGTGCCTAACTGCTCCCCTGCTGGCCCGATCGCCCTCAATTACCCTTCCCTGCCAGTCTGATCACCCCCAACTGCCCTTCCTTCCCTGCAGGCCTGGTTGCCCCCAACTGCCCTCCCCTGCTGGCCATCTTGTGGGGGCCATCTTGTGACCACATGGAGGCAGCCATCTTGTGCGAGGGTGTGATGGTCAATTTATATATTACCTCTTTATTATATAGGATGAGCCTTCAAACATGTTATATAAATTTTATGTAGCATTTATTACATATTTTCTAGATTATAAACATGACATACACAATATAGAACATTTTATACTACAAAAATTATAAAAATAAATTTATAAAAGCATTATTCAGAGATAATCACTACTATACAACATATATATAATAGGTGATGATTAGATAGGTAGATGATAGATAGATAGATAGATAGATAGATAGATAGATAGATAGATAGATAACCTGCTGGGAGTATAGTTTGACATTACAGGTTTTATTTGTCACAAAGGTAATCATGAAATATTTCTTTTTAAAATTTTTATTTATTGATTTTAGAGAGAGATAAGAAGGGGAGAAAAAGAGTAAGAGTGTGAAAGAGAAAAAAAGAGTAAGAAACATTGATTTTTTGTTCCCTAAAACAAAATTATTTGTGCATTTATTGGTTGATTCTTGCATGTGCTTTGAACGGGATCAAACCCGCAACCTTGGCATATTGGGACAATGCTTTAACCAACTGAGCTACTTGGCCAGGGCATGAAATATTTCTAATGACAGTAAAATTTCCCTGACCACTTTATTTTAATCAACTGCATATTTACTTATGCCATCAATTATTTAATTCCTTCCTAATTTTGTACTTATTTTATAACCTTATAAACAAAAAAAAATTGCTGTGAAGATCTTTGTACATAAATGTTAATCCAATTCTGATAATTTATTTAAATAGATTCTGAAAGTTGGAGTACATGGTCAAAGGGTAAGAATTTTCTTTTTTTTTTTTTTTTAAGATTGACACCATTTCTGAATTGCTTAGTTGTCACAGGATGGATAAAAAATGGGCTTACTAAGGTTTTGTTTTGCCTTTTACCTAACTGAAATAAGATATGGTATTTTCTTCACAAATATAGTGGTTATTTGTATTTCTTAGGAATTTTAATGATTCTCTTTAGCTTTTAGATGAATCATTTAAGTAGGCTGAATATTTTTCATCATTATTTGTGTAAATATTATATATTAAGAATATTATCTCATTTATATATTTATAGCAAATACTACAACCAACTAGCCACTTAGTTTTTAATTGGTTTTCAATATTTTTTGTGTATACAGGCTTTTAGACATGTAGGTAATCACATAAATGAAAATTTTTCTTTGTGATGTTTCTTTTTTTAATACTTAAAAGATTGATTATTCCTTATTCCATTTTGTGGTCATATTTTAAAAAATAATAATTTAATCATTCTGACATTTTCTCTGAAATATGAGGCTTATTCCTTTTTGTTGTTATCTTTTCCCCAATGGTAAACATACTTCTCAACATCATTCAATAAATAATGAATCCATAATTCAATAATGTATTCAACACTTATTTATTGAGATACTATAAGCTTAGTAACATTGTAGTAATTGGGATTCAGTGGCGAAGCAAAGTCTTTGCTTTCAAGGGATTTACATTTTAGGGAAGAAAAAATAACAAATAATTATATAATATAATGGCATGTGTTGACTAATGTTTTGCAGAAAAGCAAAAGATGAGTAAAAGAATAGAGAAGGCTGAACATGTTTGTATGCAAGGATGATATTTGAAAGGGGTAACAAAATGCCTCTTTTATGAAAAAAATAGTTGATCACTGATCTGTATTTGAATGAATATTTTTGTAAATCTATTTATTGATTTTAAGATTTTTGTTTGGACATTTATAAAGAAGCTATGTAAAGTTATAATATTCTAGTATATTAAATACTAGAGGCCTGATGCATGAAATTCATGCACTGGGGCAGGGGGGTGGGGTTCCTCGGCCCGCCCTGCACCCTCTCACAGTCTGGGAGCCCTCAGGGGATGTCCACTGATAGCTTAGGCCAGTGGTAGGCAAACTCATTAGTCAACAGAGCCAAATATCAACAGTACTTCTTCAAAATAGACTCGCCCAGGCCGAAAACTGACTTCTGCACATGGGCCACAAAGTTTCAATCACACTGTATGCGCACCCACACGTGGTATTTTGTGGAAGAGCTACACTCAAGGGGCCAAAGAGCCGCATGTGGCTCATGAGCCGCAGTTTGCCGACCACAGGCTTAGGCCATCCTTAGCACTGCTGCAGAAGTGGGAGAGGGTCCTGCCACCACCGCTGCGCTCGCCAGCCATGAGCCCGGCTTCTAGCTGAGCGGCATTCCCCCTGTGGGAGCACACTGACCACCAGAGGGCAGCTCCTGCATTGAGAATCTGCCCCCTGGGGGTCAGTGTGTGTCATAGCAACCGGTCGTTCCACTGTTCGCTCAATTTGCAAATTAGCCTATTATTACTAGTACTAGAGGCCCGTTGCACAAATTTGTGCACAGGTGGGGTCCAGCCGGCCTGCCCTGATGGGGGCCAATTGTGGCAGGCTGTCGGGGGGATGAAGGGGATGTGGGCAGTTGGGGGGGGGGCAATTGGGGATACCAATCATGCCCGTTGGCCGTCGCAGTGCACATCATAGCTACCGTTCATTCCGGTCGCTTGGCTTTTATATATATAGATAGATAGATATAGGATTCTCTTCAAACTAATATAAAGAGTTATTCACCTAAATAGTTTTACTTATATTGTGTATTATTCAAACTAATTAAAATCATTGAAATATTCACTATGTTGCTAAATTCATAGTCTTTCAGTATTTTGAAAACTAATCAGTGTAAAATATTCTATCCAAAATTCTTCCAAACATAGTACCCACTAATTTCTGCATTTCTCCTGTGCTCTATCAATCCCCATGGTGTAAATCAACTCAGTTGATTTTAAACTACCTACATAGACATTTACAGAATTTTGTCTCCAGTTTTTCTTGTTAATATCTTCCTGAGTGTGCATGTTATATCTACAATGTTATAATAAATTCACACAAGTTGGGGATATATCCTATATCTAATAAACAGAACAAAAGTAACTTAAAAATACCTTTTGACTTGAAAAAAGTTCTTAAGGAAACCAAAATAAAATAAGGAGTGAAAAGGGAGTTATATAAAATAAAATAATCTTTGTATTTGAAATAAACTTGGAAAGTAAGACATTTAAGTTTCTCTCAAAATTATAAGCCAAAGTTTATTGGTATGATGGGATTGTTATAAAAAGTTTAGTAAAGAGATTTTATTATTAGAGTAACAATTGTGACCTTTTGAAAATTATGCATGAGTCATTTTCAAATACTGATCTTTCTAATTCAATGACAAAAAGAATTACTAAATTTTAGTATCAATTTATAAATTCTAAAGTTACTTCATAATATCTCAAATACATATCCAAGTTACCCATTTGGATACATCAATCTCTCTTAGTCATCAAAATTAATGTACTGACTCTCTCCAGCCATGAATTGTATTCAAGACAAGATTTAATATATTTTCTCATAAAATATTAACATTATAGTAATTAATCATGTTAACCCTAGGCACATTTTTATATTCTGAATTCAACCAAGAGTAGCACAGAACCAGATAAATAGCTTGAGGTTATAATGCAAAAAGTTGTTATTTCAATGGTAATATTCCTGCAATTAATTCCTCCACCTCCCAAATGTACTAATCAGGAGGTCTCATATGAATATAAAATTTTCCATAGCCTAAATAGTTTTCCAAGTGTAAGAATAATGGATTTTCATTTACATTGAAAGATTACCAGAGAAAAATATAAACCAAGAAAATTTCTATGTCTATAACAATATTTTACATTATAGCATCATATGAGTCAGTGTTTGTGCTTTGTGGATAAACATATCCACTAGTATCATTTTTCATTGTATGTCTGAGAATATTTTAAGTTTTTGAATTGAACATTTTATACTGCTATTTTTCATTACTAATTTGTAACAATATAGACATAATATATATAATTCCATTTTATAAAATATTCTGAGATTTTATAAGGCATTTTATATTTAAAAGAAAACATTGATGAAAATGGCAAACATTACATTAACTGTAGTTGATTATTGAAAGGTTTAGAAATATTATATTTTTGCTTAAAGATAATATTAGTTGAAATGCACTAAAAAAATGCATGAAAATGTTTTGATGTCTAGTGGGTACAAGAAACCTTCCTGAGCAAATTACGATGAATAAAATAAAAAAGAATAAATACACTTGAGTTCATTAAAAAGACATAGGGCAAAAGAGAACAAAATCAAAGTAAAAAAAATATATTTGCCACAGAAATAATAAGCAAATGTTAATATCCCTAATATATAAAAAACTCCAATGAATTGTAAGAAGAAAGCAAATAAAGTTGATAGAAAAAAGACAATGGAAAAAATGAACAATTCACAGAAGAGAGAATTTAAATTGCTAATCAACATATGAAAAGTTGTTCCCTCTCATTTGCAGTCAGAGAAATGCCAATTAAGTCAAAATGAAATACACATAAAATTGGAAATTTTTTAAAATTTTATTATATGCAGTGTTGGTGTAGAGTCTGTGAAACAGTTACTACTATGAACTGTTGGCTGGGAGTATGCATTGCTATGTACTTTCTAAAAAATGTTTTTTATTGATTCTAGAGAGAGAGAGAAAGGGAGATGGAGAGAGAGAGAGAAACATTGATGGGAGAGAGAAATCCCACAAGCTCCGACTGGGGATCGAATGCGCAGCCTGGATATGTGCCCTGAATGGATATTGAACCTGCAAAGTGAGTATGTGCCCTAACTAGGAATCCAACCTGTGATCCTTTCGGGAGCACAGGATGATGCTCCAACCAATCGGCCAGGGCACTACATACTTTTTTGAAAATCAATTTAACAATATATATTAAAATTAAGTATGACTACTGACTCAGTCATCCTGCTCCTGCTTCAGGATGACTGAGTGGTTTTTTTTGACAGCGGGTACTTTAATGTATAAGACAACTGCATCTTACAGTGTTATAAATAAAATAAATCACATCAGTCATTACTGATAAAGAACATATGTGTAGGATGATTATTGTAGCTTGGTTTTTAGTTGCAACAAGTAAGAGGTAAAATAACTAAATTTGAATATGCAATAAGAGGTATATATATATATATATATATATATATACACACACATCCTAAGCGACTGTTACAACCGGTGGACCGGAATAACCAGAAGAACCAGTCAACCAGTTGCTATGATACGCACTGACCACCAGGGGGCAGATGCTCAATGCAGGAGCTGAGTATGTGCCCTAACTAGGAATCCAACCTGTGGATTCCAGGCTGGGCGTGGAAGGAATGGATGCCAATGCCACCTTTAGCACCCTGCCACTGCACAAAATACCACTTGTGGGCGCACATGTACAGTGCGATTGAAACTTCATGGCCCATGCGCAGAAGTCGGTATTTTGTAGAAGAACCACACTCAAGGGGCCGAACAGCCGCATGTGGCTCGCGAGCTGCAGTTTGCCGACCACTGGCCTAGAGGAATACTCATGGTATGTTTTTAAATGAGAAAAGCAATTTGCATTGCAGATAAATCAAAATACCTTTATCACTATATTCTAAAAAGTCATACAACAAACCCTCATATGCATGTAATTTTGTATTTGTGTAAATTTGTATATATATTTTATATGTTGGTAAGTATTTAAGAACAAAATGGATATAGAATGACATACAGTAGCTATTGGCTTTGGTTATTTGAAGGGTCTGAAGAAAATAAGAAAGGGTGGAGGAGATCAAAATTGTTTTTGTTTTATATATATCAACAATAATTCATTTAATTAATTTGGAAAAAATGGTGATACTTTTTAAAAGTAAGACTGCTAAGAGATAAAAGTATATAAACAGCAGCATATCAGTTAAAAAATACCTATGATTCTAGGTATATGTACAAGAGAAATAAAAGTATACATCCTCCCCCAAAATGTAAACAAACATTCATAGCGTTGTTATTTATAACAGCCAAAAGGTGGAAACAACTAAACATCCATCAACTTGATGAATGGACAAATAAAATGTGGCATACCCATACAATGGAAAAGGAATGAGGTACTGGCACGTGCAACAACATGGATGAACCTTTAAAACCACATAGTGTATCACCCCATTTATATAAATTGCCCAGAAAAAGGCATGTGTATAGAGACAGGAAGTAGATTGATTAGTGGTTGGCTAGGGTTAAGTGAGCTGGCAAGAGGAGGCTGGGGATCACTAATAGGCAAATTTCTTTTGATGGGGACAAAAGTGTTATAAAATTTAATTGTGGTGAGGATTGCACTACATTGTGACTATACTAAACAAAAGAAACATTCAAATGTACACTTTATATGGGTGAATTTTATGGTAAATGAATGATAGCTCAGTAAATCTGAAAAAGAACTATGACCCATTTTGGAACATGTAAAATATCTCTTAACAAATTAATTTTTAAAATTTATTTCATTTTTTCCATTACCATTTATTCCCTTTGCGCCCTCTTCCACCTATACCCACCCCCCTGTACCCCTGCTCTCACCACGCTGTCATCCATGTCCATGAGTTTACTCTCTCTTTTTTCTTTTTTGCTCAACCTCTCCACCCTCCATCCCTCCCATCCCCAACTGTCTGCCTGTTCTCTATATTAATTTTTAAAATTTATTTCATTTTTTCCATTACCATTTATTCCCTTTGCGCCCTCTTCCACCTATACCCACCCCCCTGTACCCCTGCTCTCACCACGCTGTCATCCATGTCCATGAGTTTACTCTCTCTTTTTTCTTTTTTGCTCAACCTCTCCACCCTCCATCCCTCCCACCCCCAACTGTCTGCCTGTTCTCTATATTAATTTTTAAATGTTATGTTCCTTAAACTAAATACAATCTGGCATTCACAAAAATAAAGTATTCTGTATAAGTAATATTTCCTGTTGATTAATAATTTCTATTTAAAGTGTCAATATTTTCTCTTCAATTTTAGATATTTTGGTTAGAAAAATGTCTAAACTTTGTCATAAATTTACTCGTCTTTTTTGTAATGTTTAATAAAATTATGTCATACTTTTCCTGAAAATTGTAGTCATGAATATGGACATCATCTTGAATATTATCCTATATAATAAAAGGCTAATATGCAAATCCACTGGTAGCTAGGATGCACACTGACCACCAGGGGGCAGACTCTAAATGCAGGAGCTGCCCCCTGGTGGTCAGTGCACTCCCACAGGGGGAGCACTACTCAGCCAGAAGCCGGTGGTGGTGGGGGTGGGAGCCTCTTCCGCCTCTGCAGGCAGCGCTAAGGATGTCCAACTAATGGCTTAGGCCAATGGTCGGCAAACTGTGGCTTGTGAGTCACATGCGGTTCTTTGGCCCCTTGAGTGTGGCTTTTCCTAAGCCTTAGGAGTACCCTAATTAAGTTAATAACAATGTACCTACTTATATAGTTTAAGTTTAAAAAATTTGGCTCTCAAAAGAAATTTCAATCGTTGTACTGTTGATATTTGGCTCTGTTGACTAATGAGTTTGCCGACCACTGGC
>NW_005369060.1:158421-169547 GCF_000412655.1 Myotis brandtii | reverse complement strand
TTAAAACCCCCCCCCCCCCCGCCGGCAACCCCCTAAGTGCATGAATTTCAGGCACCAGGCCTCTAATTATATAATATAGTTTAAATGTGATATCAATGTAAATAAGGGTTATAAGAGAAGTTCTCCTAAAGATTTCCCACAAATATTCTCTTAGAGTAAAACTCATTAAATATACATCTAAATAAGAGTAAAATAATAAATTTTATTTAAGAGAAAGCCTAAGATCTCATGAATAATCTATCTGACCTTAAATGCTTACATATTGTGAGATCAGTTTTGACTATTCAGATGTCTTTTCCCTCAAGTTTGAGTTGTTTTGTCTATTTTGGATAAGTAGGGAAAATGTGATATAATACCTTAATTTTCAGTCTGGGCAGGGCTGCTGATATTCTCTGATATTGAAATTATTAAAATTTTCATATCTGTTTTTATTCCTTGGGGGATTAATATTACTGCACGAAGGCTGACAATTGTCACAGTGGGGACAGGTTAGGAGCTAGCGGAGAGAGAGATTGAGCATAAAAGAGAAAAGAACTCATGGATAAGGACAAGAGTACGGTGATTGCTGGGGGGATGAGGACGGGGGAGGAGCTGGAAGAGAGTATAGGGAGGATAAATTATGATGGAAGGAGACTCTACTTGGGGTGATGAACATACAATTCAGTGTGCATGTGATGTGTTGTGGAATTGGGCACCTGAAACCTGTATAATATGGTTAACCAGTGTCACCCTAATAAATTCAATAAAAAACATGAATATCTATTTTTAGACTATGGTTTTCCAAGAATGTTTTTTGGCAACAAATTCAGCCACTAATATTTTCAAACTAAAAATCAAAATGGTTTCAAAATCTATAATAGATCAATTTAATAGTATTATACAAGAGTAAGAAAAAGATGCAGGTGGTAGAGGAAAATACAGACTGGATTTTCTTTTATGGTTTTATTCACATTCCTTCCCCAACCTGATAAAAGTTATTATTTAGTATTAGAAATATGCGATCCTTTCTGTCCAACCTTGTGTTTACAATGGTATGACTTCCAAAATGTATACCATACTTATATATTATTATGTTATATGCAATAAATAAAAAACCTATTACTTGTCCAAGTGTGACCCTCCAAGGCAGTTGTTTTCAACTCAATTTTCTTTAAACAAGACTTCATCCCTGTAACTAATCTATATCTATATCTATATCTATATCTATATCTATATCTATATCTATATCTATATCTATATCTATCTATATCTATCTATACCTAAGCGACGAAACAACCAGTAGCTGTGACGTGCACTGACCAGCAGGGTGCAGACACTCGACTCAGGAGCTGCCCCCTGGTGTTCAGTGCGCTGCTACAGCCAACCTCCCCTGACTGGCCAACCTCCCGCGGTCCCTCTCCTCCGGCCAGCCGAACTCCTGTGGTCCCTTCCCCTGACCCCAGGGCTGGGGCGGGAAACCGGGGTTGGGTGGCGGTAGACATGGCACCTTCAAGGGCCGGCTCCTTCCTTGGGGCAAGCAGTCAACCTCCCATGCCCCATCCCTCCCCCTGGCCAGCAGGCCTGATCAGCCTGCCGCCCGCTTGCCACAGTGGCTGCGTGGCAGCAAGGGAAGGAGGACGGGGGTGGGTAGTGGGGAGAGGTGGGGAACCGAGCAGTAGTGGGGCGCCAACAATGGCAGTGTCGGTGTCCGGCATCTGTTCCTTCTGCGCCCAGCCCGGGACCATAGCTTCCTCTCCGGCCTGGCCCTGATCGGCCTAGCCCTGATCAGCCCTGATCGCAGGCCAGGCCTAGGAACCCCATCCGTGTACGAATTTGTGCAACAGGCCTCTAATCATTTAATAATTTTACAAAGACTATTTTTTAGTGTGTTGTAATGATAAAAGCTTGAATTTTGAAGTCAAATAGACCTTTTCTTGAGTTCTGGCTCAACTGTTTATTGAGCATTTATTTGGTTACTTAACCTTTTCAAACCTATTTCTTTACTTTCAAAATGGGAATGATAATATCTACTTTGCAGTTGTACAAAGGGGTTAAATTAGTCATCATTAATTTTTTTAAAGTTCAATATAGTGCCTATTACAAAAAAGATCACTCAATAATAGTTAATTCTCTTTTACTTAACCCACAATTTCCATCTTTTTTTAGTTATTCATCTCAGAAAAGAAGGGAAAGGAAGAGAGAGATAGAAACATCAATGATGAGAGGGAATCATTGATGGGCTGCCTCCTGCACACCCCACACTGGCATGTGCCCTGACCTGGAATCAAACCATGACCTCCACGTTCATAAGTCAATGCTCAACCACTGAGCCATGCTGGCCAGACCCCACAATATCCATCTTAATCGAAGCCCTCTTCACTTTGTTTGGTCTGTACTCCACGCCACATATTACTATTGCCACTTTTTCTAAAATACTTATGTCTTCACTGCTCAAAAAGTTTCAATGCCTGGTTATGGGATTCATTTGCCAAATAAATTCAAAATGTTTTAGCTTGACCTTTTAAGTTCTTTCTTAAGCTAGCATCATTTTCCTTCTACTTCAGTAAAATTGATGTATATTTGAAATTACTTGTTATCCTTAAATTTGCCATTTTCCTAATCTCAGTCTCTTTTAAATAAAAAACAAGAATATTTTAAAATTTGTTTTTCTCTGATTCCATGATTATATGTATTTTACAATTTTCTTTTCCATTAAGCAATATAATAACATTTTCCCTGTTCCAATCCTCACAATTATCCAGATCTCAATTTTATCCTACTTTGTAATACCTTTCCTCTTCTAACTAGAAACCATATCTCCCTTTCTCTAATTTCTACAATGATAGTTTTTAGAATGTATATGGTAATTAACTTTGTTTTTTATTAAATGTTCTGAAGTATCTGCTATGATTTATCTTCATTTTTGTGTCTGATGTGTGGTTCACACATGCAAAGAGCACCCTCTGCTCTCTATGACCATTTGGAAAGCTTGATTTGCTCTTCTTTAGTCAGTTTCCTTTCAGTTCAACCAGCCAATGGAGTTCTACCTATATTTACAAGACTGTTCAGGTAATGCATGTTTCTGAATCATCAAGAAAAGAAAATTCCATTGTATTCATTTTATAAAACAGAAATATTTTTGTTAAATATCTTCAAAACAATGAAAAGGTAGCCCGGCAGGTGTGTCTCAGTGGTTGAGCATCAACCTATGAACCAGGAGGTCATGGTTTCATTCCCGGTCAGGGCACATGCCTGGCTTGCAGGCTTGATCCCCAGTGTGGGGCGTGCGGGAGGTAGCTGATCAAAGATTCTCTCCCTCTCCCTTTCTCCCTGAATCAATAAAAATATATTAAAAAAATAAATAATTAATGAAAAGGCAATTTACAGTATTTCACTTAAACAGGAAATGCAATGTATTCCAATGCCTTAATCTCAAAGCATACTCATCTACTTTGTTTTATGTCAATGGCATTTTAATTATTTTGGTGTTTTTGAGCATCTGTTTTTGAAAACCTCTGTGCATAGTGCAAGAGTTATTACATAAAAAGTACAAATTATGCTGAAGCTCACCTCTTGTGAATGAGCCAAATATTTTACACATGCTTATTCCACACTTGTTTTCACATTATTATCATCTGTATTTACATGTCTATATTCCAACTATACATAAAGGTCAATATAGATAACCAAAATAAAAATTAAAATTGTGTAACCTAATTGGAGTTGGGTTATTGATCAAACTCAGACCTAGGTTTGTTCTCTTTTTCAAATTGTAAAAAAGAATATACAGGATGTCGCCCCAAAATGAATACATACTTTGAATAATTATAAAGGCAATGTTTATTAAAATACATTTCATTTTCAAAATGTAATAGAATCTACAAAGTTTCCATGTATTATCTCAGCATTCATTGTATGCTATTTGTGATTTCTTAAAACAAAATTCTTTGTGGGAAGTAATTGACACATCACATCATTCTTTTGAACACAGATTTATACAAAAATTTATGTATGAGTCACTCTAATTGGAAATATGTGCTCAGCTGATTGTGACTGTGCCTGAGACAAAAAGTTGCTATCTATATAGAGTGTCCAGTGCTTAAAGGAAGTCTGGCAGAAAGTCTCTAGTTTGGTGTTCCAAAGACAGATAGATACAACCTAATGGTATTCTATACTGGTTAGTGACCAGTTAATCACATCAAATATCTCAGATATTTGAATATGTAAACATATCTAGAGCTTTCCAAAGTATTGTAAAACAGAAGTTGATAATCATCGTAGACAAAACAAAAGTCCCAGAGGCAGGGAAGAAAGTAGACATTCCATGCTTGGTAGTATTGATAAAGGGAGGCAGAGGGGCTAAATCAGTAGGGGAGGTGCTGCTGAGCCTTGAGAGGGGCTCTGATACCCACACAACTCCAGGGTTCTGCTGAAGCAAGGCTGTTACAAGGCTGAGAAAGTTCCCTGTACTGTCTTAGTAGGTTAATGCAAGCTAATATGATCTTAAACATCATAATAATCTTGAAACCTGGAAAAACCAAATGTACAAATCATTTTATGTTTCTTCAAAATTAACCATCTAAGGTCATTTGCCATAGAATTGTTACACTGTATTCCTCTTCCTTCCATTGTTTATTCCTTCTGCTTTCTCTTTGGTATTGTATTGACTACCCTTGGACCTACTACGCAGGTATATCATTACTTGCATCCATGCTCTCTAATGTAGAATATTTCCCATTTTTATGTTCTGCAGTATGGCCAAGAAGCCAAATTAAGTACACATTGCCATCAAATCAATGCTCCTGATTGCCGGGGTGGGTGCCACAGAACTTCCACACAGCTCCCAGTGGTTCCATCCCACCGAAATACCCACTTAGAAACTCTCTAGTGGAGAAGAAAACATTGCAGAAGTATTAAAAGTCACCAAACAAATGAGGGTGTTAAGCACAGTGGGATGGAGCAGAGGAACAGAAAGAATACTGCAGAGCTAATCAGGAAACTACACAACCTGGAAACACAAAGATAGCTGAGCCTAGAGTGAGAGGAACTGTACAGTGAATTCTTCTGAAGCCTTCAGCTATTTCAAATAGTTGAAGTCCTGCCAGGGTTTCCTAAAAGGAAAAAATACTGTTCTTGATGTGAGCAGACATGATTTAAAGCCCAACTGTGTTATTAGCTGCTTATGTAACCTCGGACAAAGCAACAGAATAGTCTCTAGAGTCCTAGTAGAGGATAATACTGACCCACTTAATATCTATCATCTATCTATCTATCTATCTATCTATCTATCTATCTATCTATCTAGTACATGGAATAATATATGTGAATCAACCAGAAGTATAAAATTATACTCTTCATTTCTGAGTTTTTATATGTGTTTTTAATAAATGGTATATTAAAGCCTAAATATTTTAACTATATAGATATAAATATCTACAAGTGTCCCTGGTAATTTCTGGATCCAAACAAATTGACATTCATTCCCTCAGACACAGTAAAATACTTGCAGTAAAAAATTGAAAAAGGATTTTTAAATAAGTGATGTGTGATATATTACCAGTAACATTAACCAGCATACATTTTGCATATGAAAGTATTTATCAGATAAGAATGGGCCATAGGCCATTGTTTCAAAGATGGAGTGATAATATTGTTATTTAAGAGATGTATACTGTTAATTAAAAAGCCAATTTCCCTTGCATTGTTTTAGATAATTTTTTTAAAAAGCAAGTGACCATCAATGACTCCTCCTTCCACCGCCCTCCTCACTGTCTAGCAAAGCCCTGATAGTCTCTCTCTAAACGTCCTAAGAAGAGATAAAATACATTTACTTCCAGTTGAAGGAAGGAAAGGATAACTTTTATGTGATCACAATGAACAATTATTCCTAAGATGTTCTAAAGAAGTCAGGTATGATAGCCACTGAGGCATCTGCTTACTCACCTTTGTAATATAAATAAACCCCATGGCTGTAACCATTACATGCATGGCAGAGGAAAAGTAATAAATGCAGATATCATTCAGAACAGTATAATAAGGGTACCCATATTATTATTATATCCATCAGAGCCTTTTTTATTTAGAAAAGTATAGATTCCCTTTATAATCTTTTCAATGATTCTGATTTCACAGGAACTGATTATGGTGGGTTATATAACAAAGGAAAAAATGCAAGCATTGATTGATAATATGTAGTTAAGAAAGCGATATTCATTGCCATTATTTTTACAATAAAATGTCACCAATTCTCAAAGATGAATATGGTAATCATTTCAGAAAAAAATAGCAACAAAGTGACAATTACAGAGTGAAAGAAACCTTAGGAAATGACAATATCAAAGGTGAGCCTTGTTGAGCGGTAGTGATTAGTTTCAAAAATAGAGGGAAAACACAAAGAGAAAAATAGAAAGTAGAGAAAAGAAGTACCAACATTATCAATACCTATTGATCTTAGCCTCTGACAATTTTTCAAAAATAAATAAATAAATAATAACATTCCCATAATTATGGTGTCTGTATTACTCTGGATTTATATATGAGCTATGGAATGACTCCATGTGAAGGAGTTGTTGTGAGCATGAACTCACAAGGAAGGCTTGCTGGATTCCAATCCTGCTCCACCATTTACTCCACCAATACCTCCTTCACTAGTTTCTATGAGGATTAAATAAAAGATAGTACCTATGGCATATAGTAAGCACTCAGCAAATGTCATCTTTTAATATATAATGAACTCAAAATAACAACACAAATATGACTAGACTATACATCCCCATGAGTGCTATTCTTTAAAGTAATCTTCAGAAGACATTACTGTCACTTCTAGCAGTATTTTTAGAAGCCCTTTATAGAAGTTGGTTACTGTAAGACCTCAGGAAACATTGATGGTTTATTAAGAATTATTTCAAACTTTTATAGGCCAAATTAATTCTGTAGTCAGTGTACTTTCTTTTGAGACCAAGACAAACAGAGTGAAGTGGACTGCATTGGTCCCACTGTTATTTTTCCACCCGTGCTACTGTTTGGAGAGAAAATAGGAAGGTAGAGGTAGAAGCTAAGGATGTTTGACTCTATTATGCCTTGGGATCTCTGTAGCCAATACACCAGAGTGGTCACTCTTTCTCTCTGTCTTTCATCGTAGAACAGGCACCTCTTATGTTCACAGAACTGCTCTCTATTCTTCTCTCTTATATTTTGGTGGAGAAAAATATTAGAAGTTGCTCTAAATTGTGCTATGTAGTAAAATCAATCAAGGTATTTAATTGTCTTAAAAACTTCTGCAGCAGAAAATACTTTTTTGTTCAAAGGTCATCATGTGAGCAGAATTTTGATTAATATATAATTTAAATATCATTGTGATGTTATTGTCACCATAAGCTAGTTTATTAATATTAATAATAGGACAAGAGCAAAGGGGAGGCCAGACATTATAAGCATGGCCATCTGGGAAGTTTCACCAGGAAGCTACAGCTTCCTGCTCCCCAGGAAACCACCAGTCCATTCCCTGCAGATCATTGGGAGAAGAGATCAAGCAAAGGGGGTGATGGGCGATGCGCAGCAAAGTTGTGGTGACATAAGTAAAGGGCTTGTCTATCAATCTAGCCTGGGAAAAAAAGACATTGACTAGGAGGATGGAGCCACTGCAAGCATGAGAAATCTTGGAAAGGTAAAATCCCCAGAGTTCCTTCTCTCTTGCCTTCTGATTCCCCCTGATTACCTCTTGCTCTGTGACCTACACTCGCCCACCATGTGGCCTGAAGAAGCCCACATGCAATGGAATGCTGCTGGGAATACAAGCTAAACTAGCCATATGCTGGACTGGACTATATACCAATATGGAACAGAAACTCTGGGCAGTGCCCTTCACCTGGCCCCGCTGAAGACCAGATTGAACGTTTCCATGGCCGGCTGAATGGAAATGGGGCCTTGGAGGGGAACTCCTTTAATTTTGCTTTATCAGTAAAGCTTTCTAGGAAACCTCATCCTCCCCTGGGCACCTCAGGAACTTATTTTCCCCATGGCACCCCAAGAACTCCACTTCCACCAATGATAGTGACAGGTTAAACACATCCTGTACTCTTACCAGGCATAGGCCCTCTGGAGAATAGATATGATAACTTTCAAAAGTATGTATAGATCTCACTATCTTTCTATAGGGTGGGTATGTTTATATATAAGCAAGTCCCTTGTCTATTTCCAAACCAGTCTGAATTTTGGACTGATGCAGACACAGAACATCCTCTGATGTCAGGAAAAATAATAATATGTAGATGGGAAAAGCCCTTTTGGTCAGTAAGTCACACTTTTGAACATTCTACAATTCTACTCTGCTTGTCTCCCCTATTCTCAATGTCTGGTTAGTGAGAGACCACAAACTAGAGAATAAATGATAGCAAATCCTATGTTCATATTTCCCTTTTCCTCTCATCCTTAGAACTCATCCCTAGATGCTTTCAGGAGTCTGTTTTTGTTTTGTTGTTTGTTACCGTTCTTCCCTTTGGTATTTCCAAAATATTTGCTGAAATTATTCTGGATATGGAGTCATACATAATATGAAGCAGTGGTACACTCATCCCTAGATGCTTTCAGGAGTCTGTTTTTGTTTTATTGTTTGTTACCATTCTTCCCTTTGGTATTTCCAAAATATTTGTTGAAATTATTCTGGATATGGAGTCACAAATAATATGAAGCAGTGGTACAATTGATTCCTTAGAATTACTTCCCTAAATCTAGTCTGAAATTAATACTGTCACCATTTTCAGTGGCGGGAGCCTCTCTCGCTTCCACAGCAGCACTAAGGATGTCCGACATCTCCTGAGGGCTCCCAGACTGCAAGATGGTGCAGGCCGGCCTGAGGGACTCCCCTGAGTGCACCAATTTTGTGCACCAGGCCTCTAGCAAATTTATAACTTCATATCTATGGTGTCTACCTTCACTTTTCCAAGATTATTCACTGTTTAACACTGACATCTGGAGTTGCTGCCAATACTCCACAGTATTGTTGGCAATGAGAAACATGTTGTCTTTTTAAATAAATTTTGATTCACATCTTAATTGATCTGTCAGATGTTTATTTATTGAAATTTTCTTTAATCATTCCAACCACTAAAAACCTGATACACATGACGTGATAAAGGTGCTAATTATCACTACAATGGCAATCATATTATAAGATACTAGAGGCCCTGTGCATGGATTCGTGCACTGGTGGAGTCCTTTGGCCTGGCCTGCACCCTCTCGCAATCCGGGACCCCTCGGGGGATGTTGGAGAGCCGGTTTCCGCCCATTCCCCACAGGCCAGGCCGAGGGACCCCACCGGTGCACAAGTCCATGCAGCAGGACTCTAATATGCATATAGGATCTTTGGTTAATCTCTTCCCACCTTCCCCCTTCCTGCCTTCCCTCTGAGATTCATCAGAACACAATGGACTAATGGACTGCAACTAACCTGATGCTGCACCGGACCCAGACAACAGAAACTCTGGACACTGGCATTGCTTTCAGCTCTAGTGAATCCCCAGCTGTGCCTCTTCCAGGACTGAACTAAGGGAAATGGGAATTTATAAACCCACAGATGTAATTCCACGCAAATAAAAATTACTCATCCTCCCATGCAAATTTTAGTAAATTCTTGGTCTCAAGATATCCTAAGGACCTCACCCCAGCACCCAGTGTGGAAGAGGATCCCTCAGTTCCACCCGTGGATATCCCACTTCCACCAATAATAAGGGCATATTCCTAGATTGTGAGTTTGATCCTTGGTCAGGGCATGTGTGGGAGGCAACTGATTAATGTTTCTCTTTCTCTATCTGTCTCTCTCTCGTTTGATTCATGGTCAAGGGTACATATCTGGGTTGCAGGTTCTCTGGCCCCATATGGTGCAGGTGTGGAAGGCAACTAATTGATGTCTCTCTCACATCGATGTTTCTCTCTCTCTCTCCCTTCCTCCTTTCCACTCTGTCTAAAAATCAATGGAAAAACTATCCTCAGATGAGGATTAACAACAACAAAAAGAAACATCTATCTATAATAATAAAAGTGTAATATGCTAATTAGACCAGACATCCTTCCGGACATCCTTCCAGATGACCTTCTGGACAAAGCCAGGGCTGTGAGGGAAGCCCGGTTCCTGGGTGCCAGAGGGAAGCCAGTGCCGGCAGCTGGGGGAAGGAAGGCCTACTCTTGCATGAATTTCATGCATCAAGCCTCTAGTATATATATAAAAGGCTAATATGCTAAGTGTCCCTCCCTCTGTCCGACTGGTCACTATGACATGCACTGACCACCAGGGGGCAGATGCTCAATGCAAGAGCTGCCAAGCTGCACTGACTTGGCAGTGGCAGTTCTCAGGTGACACACCCTGAAACCAGAGAGGAGGGAGTCCGATTCCTCACAGGGCCACAATCCCACCTTTGGCCGTGGGCTATGTTGTTGCTGGGGCACTGTCAGCCCCGAATCTGGTTTACTGCACACCTGCGTTTGCATTCCATACCCTGTACGACAGCAACTTTGCAGAGTGCCCTCTCGCACTGTGGGACCCCTGGGGGGGGGATGTCAGAGAGCCTGTTTCCGCCCAATCCCCACAGGCCAGGCCGAGGGACCCCACGGGTGCACAAATCCATGCACCAGGCCTCTAATATGCATATAGGATCTTTGGTTAATCTCTTCCCACCTTCCCCCTTCCTGCCTTCCCTCTGAGATTCATCAGACTGTTCCTTGTTTCCATGCTTGTGGTTTCTGCTCCTGTGTTGAGTGTCTGCCCCCTGGTGGTCAGTGCACATCATAGCTACCAACCAGTCACTTAGGCTTTTATATAAGTAGACTAGAGACCCGGTGCACAAAAATTTGTGTACTCGAGAGGGTCCATCAGCCCGCCTCACCCCAGCACCCAGTGTGGAAGAGGATCCCTCAGTTCCACCAGTGGATATCCCACTTCCACCAATAATAAGGGCATATTCCTAGATTGTGAGTTTGATCCTTGGTCAGGGCATGTGTGGGAGGCAACTGATTAATGTTTCTCTTTCTCTATCTGTGTCTTTCTCTGTCTCTCTTTCTCTCTCTCTCCCTCTCTCACTCTCCCTCCTTTCCTCTCTAAAAATAAATAAAAAACAAAAAACATTGACAAACATTGGGTGAGGAATATATAT
>NW_005369060.1:128025-157284 GCF_000412655.1 Myotis brandtii | reverse complement strand
CCTGGGTGAGGGGCTGATGGCTGTTTGCAGGCTGGCCACAGCCCCTGCAGGGTAGGGATCTCCGCTGGGGTGCCTGGCCAGCCTGGGTGAGGGGCTGATGGCTGTTTGCAGGCTGGCCACAGCCCACAGCCACCCAAGCTCCCAGTGGAGGCTGGCTGGAAACAGGTACCTGGGATTTATTTAGCTTCTATAATTGAAACTTTGTTGCCTTTAGCAGAGGCCACAGCTGGCCAGGGCAGGCGGGAAGCTTGGCTTCCTCCATCGCTGGGGCAACCAAGCCTCTGGCTTGCTCCAGCTCCATGGCTGCCGGCTGATTGGGTTAATTTGCATATAGTTGCTCTGATTGGCTGGTGGGCGTGGCTTGGGCATAACGAAGTTACGGTCAATTAGCATCTTTGTCTTTTATTAGTGTAGATATATATATATTCTAACTTATAAAAATATCTCTTACTCCCTATTTCTTTTCTTTCACTGACAAGCATATGAAACCATTGATTTATAATTTACTCCTTCATTTTTCACACCCATTCAATATTTTAACCTCATGAAACCTGGTTTCTGACCAAATCGATCTCCTTCTTCTACTCATTCACAGGTCACTAATAGCCTCCTTATTGCCAAATGCAATGGCATTTCCTCCAATCTTATTTTTCTTCATCTTTCTGATGAATTTGACACATATTTTCTTCATCCTAGAATGGCTTTCCTCCTCCTACCCCAGTCCCAGTGTATGCCGGAAGCCGATCCATCCTTGCTGCTTGACACAGTCCACACCTTTGGGGATCCCTGGACCTGCTGGGGTGGGACCCCAACAAGTGAATTTGTTTGTTTTGATAGCATTACAAATTCTGATTCTTCATTGACTTTGTTATAAGATTTGTATCCTATTTTCCATATAACTATTCACATTCCTCAAGTCAGTCCTAGATCCTTTATTCCTCTGGCTCTATATGCGCTCTCTCATACTACATATTTTATTTACCTTAATGATATCAATCCTCTTCTTATGCTGCTGACTCCCAAATCTACTGTGTAGGAATAACAAGCATTCCTCTACACTCAAGGTTCTTTGGCTGGTCTAAATAATCAAATAGACATGAGACAGATTAGCAATAAAAAATAACAAAATTTAATATATATGGCAGTGATGGCGAACCTTTTGAGCTCGGCGTGTCAGCATTTTGAAAAACCCTAATTTAACTCTGGTGCCGTGTCACATATAGAAATTTTTTGATATTTGCAACCATAGTAAAACAAAGACTTATATTTTTGATATTTATTTTATATATTTAAATGCCATTTAACAAAGAAAAATCAACCAAAAAAATGAGTTCGCGTGTCACCTCTGACACGCGTGTCATAGGTTCGCCATCACTGATATATGGGAACCCCACATACATGAGAGAGTCAGAGACCCCACAGACATGAGAGCTTCAGAGAAAGACAGATGGATTAAGGTATAGAAGACATCCTGAGATAGAGATGAGGGAATGCACCTGGGGAGCTTCAAAGAATAGACACTTAGTGAATAAAAGTTTGTCCTGCCCTATAGATAAGGCCAAAGAGGTTATCTCTGTAATCTCTCATCATGGGCCAGGCCCGGGTTCTTCTTGGTAGTTAAATGGAGGGGCAGAAGTTTCTTTTTGAGCCTGTGGCTAAAGCTGCCTTTAGGTCAAAACCATCTGCAAACCACTGAGGCACAATTTGGGGTGTCAACTGACAGTGTCACCTTATAGGAACTTCATCTCTTAAATATGACTTTTTCCTTAATGGAAACTAGTCTTGTCCATGACTCATTTACCTCTTTTCTTTTTTATAAATATATTTTTATTGATTTCAGAGAGGAAGGAAGAGGGAGAGAGATAGAAACATCCATGATGACAGAGAATCATGGATTGGCTGCCTCCTGCGAGTCCCCCACTTGGGCCCACAACCTGGGCATGTGTCCTTGACCGGAATCGAACCTGGGACCTTTCAGTTCCCATGCTGATGCTCTATCCACTGAACCAAACCGGCTAGGGGTCATTTGCCTCTTTTCAACCAGATACAGCCACCTCTGCTTCCTTAATCATTAAGTCCTTAGCACATCAGGTTCTAGTCAGCATCAAATTGTCATAGGAATAGAGACTTGGGTCTGTTGATCAAGGGAACTGGGTTTAGATAAAGCTAAAGATAACATCTTGATGTCGGCTGTGTTTAAGCCCACATCCATAAAAGCAGAACGATCCTACCACACTCTCACAACATCACGGGAGACCATGGCAGACATCAGGACTTGATAGAATGGTCAACTACTCCCTACCCTGGCCAACCAATCAGTAGAGCCCACAACCCCAGCTCCATTAGTCACCATGATTACTATGTTTCCCCCTATATAACCCATTTCCTAAAAGCCATGGGGGAGCCAGAAACTAGAGTGTCAGTGCACCTGTGTCTCTGGGCATGGTGCATAAACCTTTATTTTCTTTGCTGCAAATTCCTGTTTTATTGGGCTTTGATGCACACAGGTGAACAAACCCCATTTAGTTCAGTAACAATAAGAAATATTTTGCTTGTCATCCTTTCATTTTTCCTTCTCTAGCTAGGAAAACCATGAACCAATGTTTATTCATGGCATAGAGATTGTCTCTTGCTCTTGACAGAGACCACTTAAGAGGCTGCTTAATCCTGATCTGGATTCTTTCCCTTATAGAAAAAGCTCTACATGTGGGTTTCTGATTGCAGCATCCTTATATCCATTATTTTTGCACACTGACTGATTCGATTCATCCAGTCCAATTCTTTCAAGCCTTTTTTTTTTGTCTTGGAACACTGACTTAGACCCTGTTTGTTTTGATACTCAGGAGAGACCTATTCACAGACCTCTGGTCTGTGGACTTGGGCTCAACACAATCCAATATCCTCTGTAGTGGATAGAACATGGGAGCAGTGTTAAGAGGCCCTCAGGAGAGATAAAATAAAGCAAGGATTTGTTCCCCTTGTTCCTTAATGACTTTTGATACTTGTCTCTCCAATCTGGAATATTGTCAGATTCAACAGTCTTTTAATAAGATATTCTTCTGTAAATGAAACTTACCCTTCATAGAAAGGCACACCCAATTTTACAATGTTGTTTTCCCTCTCACATACAATGTTGTTTTCCCTCCTGCTTGTGTACATTCCCACAATTCCATCTCCACCTGAACACTCTGCATCCTGCCTATCTTACTCCTTTATTAAGACATTCTTGTATCCTCCATCCAACCTTTTGAAATTCCATGATCAAGTCAGACTCTTTTTCTTAGGACATTGAAATCAGAATTCTGAGATGGCAGTTAGCATTCAGAAGGCCCATAAACTGATACAAAATTTTAGGAGTTTGGATGTCAGTTGTAATCTTCCATCGTGTGCAATAAAGTAAACAAAGCTGATCCCAGGAAGACAGAGAGTGACACAGGTGCTCACGGAAGAGGCCAGGTGGGGGAATCAGTGAGCCCAGAGAAAAAGAGCAAGTCAGAGCAAGACTGCTTTTGGTCTTAGAGCTTGATGCCTAAACATAACTTTTGATAATATTATGGCTAGTCTGCCTGCTCTCAATACAGGCTACTCTCTGCTGAAGCTGCCAAGTGCATTTCTGTTAGTTGCTTCCATGTGATACCATTGAATTAGCTAGTTATTAATAATAGGAAGGAGCAAATGGAAGGCCAGCTATTATAAGAATATTATTTGGGCAGCTTCACACTCCCAGGGAACCACCAGTCCATTCCCTACAGAGCATTGGGGGGAGGGGCTGGACAAAGGACAGGTGGACAGGCATTGAAGGTGCCTGTCAGTTAAAACTGGGAACAGAGATAACTGGCCAGAGTGGGCAGAGCCACTGCAAGCCCACACAAATTTGGAAATACATAATCCTTAAGGGAGCTCGCTTTTTTGGTTCCTGGCTCTCAGTTCTTGGCTCTCAGCTCTTGGCTCTCTGGTTCCTTTGTTTGCTCCTGCTCTGTTCCCTCCAGTCCCTTCAGACTCCATATGCAATGAGCTAGCCTGATGCTGAATTAGACTGTGCCCTAACATGGAGTTAAAACTCTGGACACTGACTTTGATTTTAACTCTGCTGAAAGCAAAATGGGACTTCTTCTATGGCAAGACTGAGGGAAATGGGACATTGGAAACTCAGGGGTGTGATTCCACAGAAATAAAACTTTCTACAATATCTCATCCTTCCATCCAAGTCTCAGAAAATTCCTTTCCTGGGGATATCCAAAGAAGCCTTCTCCCACTAGCAACGGGTGCAGACGATGAATCTCCTCACCAAGAGCATAAGGGTCCTAACCAAGACACTGACTGAAGGTCACATTTTACTTTGTGTATGAAGTCTTCTGGATTGTCTCTTATTGATTCCTGAGTCTCAGGATTCCCATTGCAAAGAGGCTTTGAATCACAACGGTCTGTATTAATGGCATAGGCTTATGCATGTAACATTTCACCACCAAGATTGTAAGCTCTTATAATCAGCCTCAAATAATTGGTGTTTCATAAAAGCTTTTAATTAGCACTATGCTATTTTGTTCTATGAGATGGAAACATAAGTTTTATATAAATTTTTCATAGAGAAACATATATATAAGCATATAAACTCGTTGACCCCTAACATAAGGGAGGTATTGTGGAAATAAATGTTTAATGTCCCCAAACATGTAATGACTACAAAAATACTTAAAAATTCACTGTTGCCTGGCTGCAGCAGCTCAGCGGTTGAGCATCAACCTATGAACCAGGAGGTCACAGTTCGATTCCTGGTCAGGGCATATGCCCGGGTTGTGGGTTTGATCCCAGATCATGCAAGAGGCAGCTGATCAATGATTCTCTCTCAGCATTGATGTTCCTATCTCTCTCTCCCTCTCCCTTCCCCTATGAAATCAATAAAGATATTTTTAAAAGAAAAAAATACAGTTTATGTTTCTTAGGATAACCTTCCTAATTTTTATGATTTAATATAGCATATAGAAATATTATTTTAACCAATAGAGATTATATTTTGTCAGACTGTAATGTGTCTT
Source organism: Myotis brandtii (assembly GCF_000412655.1). Classification (NCBI taxonomy): domain Eukaryota; kingdom Metazoa; phylum Chordata; class Mammalia; order Chiroptera; family Vespertilionidae; genus Myotis; species Myotis brandtii. The sequence goes on along the minus strand of NW_005369060.1, from coordinate 152,248 downwards.
TACAAAACTGCTGCCTAGGAATGTGTTCAGACAATGAAATAAATTTTTAAAAAAATCACGCCAGAACCGGTTTGGCTCAGTGGATAGAGTGTTGGCCTGCGGACTCAAGGGTCCCAGGTTCGATTCCGGTCAAGGGCATGTACCTTGGTTGCGAGCACATCCCCAGTGGGGGTCATGCAGGAGGCAGCTGATCGATGTTTCTCTCTCATTGATGTTTCTGGCTCTCTATCCCTCTCCCTTCCTCTCTGTAAAAAATCAATAAAATATATTAAAACAACAACAAAAAAAAACACTGTGTGAATAATGACAAAGAACTTAACAAATTTCCTTTGGGAGGAAAAAAGCTTTGAGAGCAAAGCCACCCTACCCACCCCCTGCAGCTGTAAAAATGAGAAGGCAAAGCTCTGCCCTACTTAGCAGTCCTTGGGTCTCAGGGTAAAGAAAAGAAGAAGGTGGGGATTATTTCCCATAGAGCTGTGAATAGAAACTGTAACCACAGTCAAATACTTCAAAATGTGCAGAAATAGAGGATTTCAACATAATTCCCTCAAATACAAACAACAATTTAAGCATTAAGCCAAAGGACTCTAGAAAGATAATAAGAAAGAAGCCATTAAACTATGTAGAAGTAAATTTCCTCACTCAGACAGAAAAGCAAGGATCCAATAAGCTCATACAATAGAAAAGTCACCCACAGATTTGGAGGAATGGTCTCTTTGATCTGGAAATAGAACTTTCTCTGGACCTTCTCTTTTGTCCCTCCCCTTCCCTTTTTTATTCCTTAAACTTCAACCTTTGAGGTAGTTGATCACCTAACTACTCTCAACTTAAAACTGTCTGTAAGAGCAATAACAAGTGAAAAATGAGAGACTTAATTCTCCCTATTGCAAATAGGGAAAGAGACTTCTCAATTCCTTTTCCTAGAGCATTTTCTTTAAAAAACTTGTATTTTAAGCTGATTCTGTCTCTTTGAAATGTATGTACTCTTTTAAAAAGCTAGATAAACCTCTTGCCAGTTTTACAACCAGCAAAGTCTTTCGTAAGAATTGTGGAGATCAATTATTTGAAATGTAATCAAGGAAATGGCACCTCCATCTCCTAGTTTCTGTGGGTGGGTAAGAGACAAACATCAGTGGGGTTCCTAGTACCAAAACCACCTTCTGTCATAAAGACACATTTATTTGCCTTTGGATAAGCCAACTAGCTAATACAAATGGTCACCCCAATTACCAAATGAATATAGGAAGAACTATGTGGGACAAATGGTATTATCAAGCCCTCCTACTTAAGGATTAGTTGTTTATCTTATGGTTCTGTATAAAAGTGGGAGATTGCTTTCTCTTTGCAATCACTTGGCACATTGCCTATTACGCAGATCATATTCTGGAGTAATGCTTATTCAGCAATAATGCTGTTTTCTTTCCCTTCCACCTATGTGATGTTAAATTAATTAAACAAGGAAATCATTAGACTGAGATGGCTCTAATGCCTTGATAGCAACAGAAACCTAAACCTAGAAAATGAAACTTGAGAGGAATCAATCACAAACAGCCAACTAGGCTTCACCAAATAAAGCTATAGTCAATGAGACAATTTCCTTGCTTGCTTCCATATCCTATGTAATAAAAGCCTAATATGCAAATTGTGCCCTTGACCGGGAGTTCTGCCTGGAGTTTGACCACTTGCTATAACGTGCGCTGACCACCAGGGGGCAGTGCGGAACATGGCAGGTGTTGGCGATGCAGCGCTGGCAACTGGCGGCAGTGGAGGCTCTGCAGGCCCCGATGGGCCCCAACTAGAGTGGGACTGGGGTGGGATGGTGGAACATGTTAGTGGGCAGCCCCAGGCCAAGGCAGGTGTGAGTCACTAGTCGCCGGGCGAGGGCAGATAATCCCACTGATCCAATCTCAGGGTGACTAGTGGCAGCGGTAGTGGGCGGGGCCACTGTTTGGCTCCCTCAGGGTCTGGGAGCTGGGGCAATTGGAGGGGCAATCGGCCCCCTCAGGCAGTGACCAGCAGCAGCAGCAAGGGGACAGGCAGCCAGAGGAAGGGAGGGAATACCCAGCAGGCAGCTGCTAGGGTCCCTACCAGTGCACTAATTTTGTGCGCTGGGCCTCTAGTCTTCTCTATAAAAACCTGTCCCCTAACTCCTTTTGGTGGAGTGCTCCTCACCATTTTTAGATTGGCACTATTTGATTTGAATGGATGTATGCTAAAATAAACTCCTGAAAATTTTAATGTATTTCAGTTTTTCTTGTAACAATTTTTCTGGGTATGGAAAAGCTTTTGTTTTTAATTACATTTCCCCAACACCAGCTCTTGGCTTTGGAACACCAATTTCTTCTAGATTTTCTCCTACTTCTCTGCCAGTTCCTTCTTATCTCATTGGTTGAATTCTCTTTCCTACCTTAGAATGGACCAGATATTTCAAGGTCTGGCCCCCATCCAACTTTCCAAATCTAGTCTTTGCCATTTCTAGCTTTACACATCCCCACCCCCGCAAGCCAACCCTTGCACACTTCGCAATCTAACATGTTACTAGAACCAAAATGCTAGTTTTGATGCTTTGCCTTTTGAATGTTGTGTTTTTTGTTTGTTTGTTTGTTTGTTTTCTGGTTGGAGTCGTCTTCTCCTCTGGTATGATCTCCTCTGTTAAGCTTTTCCTGACTAGATTCTGGAAGCAGTTAATCATTCCCTTCACTGCCAACTCTGCTCTGAACTTATGGTGCAAAGTTCTAATTGTAACTGCATATAGTGTAGATTTGCTGGAGGTTGAAAATGCACCTGTCAGCTCCAGAATTCCTGTTCACATGACAGTGATTTCTCATTATAAAATTGGCTGGCATTATTTTGCCAGTTTTTATAAATCAATTTCTGTGAGTAGGTGAGTATGAAACTGTTTCTAAGAAGAGGAATGATCCATTCAGAGTTAATTCTAAATTTCGGAGGCTGTGAAAGCCAAACCCAAGATAATAACATCTTTTGGGACTTTGGGGATGCCATCTAGTTGGACTTCCCTGGTTATATGCCAACCTCACTTCCCTTTGAACATCTATGCACAATGCACTTGTTCTAGCCACGGGTGTGCATATAACTGCTACACACTAATCACACGAGTCATTTCTCTGATCTTGGTTTTGTCAATTATAAAATTTCAGGTTTGACCTTAATTATCTCGAAAAGGCATTCCCACAATAAAGGACATGAATCTGGAAATGTTATCCTAATTTGCAATATCAACATCAGCAAGTACCAAGAACCCCCAAGTCTAGTGTCAGACATTCAATTTCCTTCTTTGTGAGCAGCTGTGACCATAAACCCCTTCCACATACGTATCTCACACCCTTGATACAGACAGCTGAGGAATATTAAATTATTTTTTCCCAAGCAAAGTTTCTAGATCTATTTTCATAATTAAAAGAATTAAATTTATTTATTGCCTTATTTTCTATTGATAAGCCAACTAGCTAATACAAATGGTCACCCCAATTACCATGGGGTAATCTTTTTCTTTCTTATTTTCATATGCATCGCCCAAAAGACTGGAAGGTTTAACAAGTCGGCTTGTAGCATGATTTTAGGACAAAGCTTTGCACATCACCTGCAACAGGGTGACCTTAAGCTAAGTTCCTCTCAGTCTTATCAAGCCCACAGAATATCAGTCTTTTAGTCCTGAGATCTTTTGAGGAATGCATCAGATAGAAGGTGTGTGTAAATGAGTGAGTGAATGAATAAATGAATGAATGAAGCATAGATAAATAAGTAAAATATAAATAAACAGATTAAAAAGTAAATGCTACATACATACATACAAACATACATACATACATAATTTGTCGAGGTTTAGGTTGAGGGAAGAAAAAAATGCATAGTTAATTATTAAAGCCAAAGATGAAGAAACATTTAGAAAAAATTTGTACCATTTCATGAAGCAAGTGATCCAACAGTAAAGTGATGGAAATTTGTAGCCATCACGTATCATAATACAGGACTTAATTTTTGCTGATATCCCATGCTGATTCACATCGGAATGTTTATCACAATAGAGATAGATGAATCTATGTCTTTGAATACTGGCCAAATTTCAGCAAAAGCTTTGATCATTCAGCAAAGATCTTTGAGTGAAAGAAAATAAACACAGACCCTGCCTCGAGAAGCCTGTGGATTTGTCAGGCAAAATGTCCAGGCAAAAGGCCTTACTGAGCTGGACATAGCACATGGTGCCTCTTGGTACTGGGAAGAGGAAGGGCCAGAGCAAAGATCTGTGAGGCTCCTGAGAACAAAGGAGAGCAACTATGCATGGTGGCTTGGCTTAATCTACATTTCCACTTAAACTTGCTCTCCAGAAGTAGACATATTTCTTGACAAACAAAAATACTTTAAAAAAAAGTTACTATCGGAAGGAAATAAAGATCACATTTAGAGAAATGAGAAGACTCAGGAAAGTGGGAATAATGTGAGTTTGGAGATCTCATTACTCTTATTTCTTCATCAGTCAAGGAAATTCTGGAAGGCTTTGTGACTAAGAGAGGAGAGAGTCTTTCAAAGTCTTGAAAACTAAAGTATTTGTGAGGTGAATCTTAAATTGGTGCTAGCTAAATACACCAGATAATAAAAGAATTATAACAAGAGGTACAAATAGCTAGCTGTGTCAAAATCTTTCTAAGACTGACAAGTCTGAAAAACAAAGCAACTTTAGAGTTATTTTAATGGCAGAATCTAAAGTGTTCTTTCTTTTTATATCCTTGAGAATCGGTGTGTGTGTTGCAGCAATGTAACTTACTTCTAAATAATATTGCTGTAGCTTCCTAACCAGACTATTTTTTTTCACATTTTCTTTATTTTTTATTTTTATTGTGATTCTTTGACTTTTTAAAATAAAATATAATTAAATATTTGATGCATGAATATATTTTCCATTTAAAAATTAAAACACCATAGATAATAGCTATTTCTCTTAAATTGCAGATCTATGGGTGGGGGTGGAGAAAGATGGATTTATAATCGACAAAAGCAAATTTCCCATGAAGTTTATGCTGAGGGCACCTCATGTGTTCAGGCCTATTCCCAGACCCTGCCTCTGGTTTTTTATTTATGTTATACAGTAATGTTCTCATGTCTGCAGTTTTGCTTTCTAAAGTTTCAATTACCCATGGTCAACTGCAGTATGAAAATATTAAACTGATGTTTCAGACATTTTGAGAGACAGAGAAAGAAAGACCATATTCAAATAACTTTTATTATAGTATATTGTTATCATTTTTCTATTTCATTATTAGTTATTCTTATTAAGCTCTTACTGAGCCTAATTTATAAATTACACTTTATCATAAGTATGTGTACATAGGGTTTGGTACTATTCCTACTTTCATCCACTGGGGGTCTTGGAAAGTATCCCCCATGGATGGCGGTGGGGGCAACTGTAGACTATTTGTAGGAGCTTTTTCCCTTCTCCTTCCTTCTATGTTATACAAGCTCCAGAGGCAAATAAAATCTGAGTGTGATACCGATAATTGATTACCATTATACTTCTATATCATCCTCAACTATCTGTCCATCTTTCAATAGTGAAATTATGCTGTGATTTATGCCAGAACAGGAAGTGAGAAAAAGTGCTTGCAACTGATTAATCATACTGGTTTACTAAGATTTTCTAGGGAAATGAGACATTTGGTGAAAAAACCAGGCCGGTTGCTCACTAGAACTTTGGGTTGTTTAGGAAAAAGTAGGAAGAAACATAAGTCTGTTCAATCGTCTTCTCCCAAATTGATTGTTTACATGCCTATCTTTGACCCTCTCTTTTCCCTCCATGGAACTGAAAATGCAAAGTCATAACTTCTTCCATGGTGAAGATAATTAACATCACAAGGGGAAAAAAGTTAAAAGCAATAAAAATGCTATGGCCAAGAGACATATGAAAACATGCTCAAAGTCACTAATCATCCGAGAGATGCAAATCAAAACAACAATGAGGTACCATCTCACACCTGTCAGAATGGCTATCATCAACAAATCAACAAACGACAAGTGCTGGGGAGGATGTGGAGAAAAGGGAACCCTAGTATACTGCTAGTGAGAATGCAGACTGGTGCAGCCACTGTGGAGAACAGTATGGAGTTTCCTCAAAAAACTAAACATAGAACTCCCATTTGACCCAGTGATCCCACTTCTAGGAATATATCCCAAGAAACTAGAAACACCAGTCAGATAATATGTTGTCCATAATGCATTTAAATTTCTGATTATATGGCAAGTACAAAACATAACATCAAATGTGCTAGAAAGAAAGAATTTTTGATGTCTTAGCATAAAGTAATAAGTTCTTAGAGGATGGTACTATTCCATATAAACATGATTCTTGGGAATGACAAGGAAAACTAAAAAACAATTTGAAAATGTATATGTTCTCAGTATAAAAAACATTACCTAATTATGAACAATGTACCTATTAATAATTCACTTATATATCATTGGGTGACCAATGCCCATTTAGTAGATTTTTCTTGGTAAAGTATAAGAGCTGAGAATGAGTTCACACACATTGGTCAGACAGATCTGGGTACTGGTCCAACTCTACTAACTCTTGTTTGTAAGAACTTAGGTAAGTGTTCTAATCTTCTTCAGCCTTGTTTCAGTAATTTATACTATGTGAAAAAATGAATCCTTAGGAGCTTGTAATGGAGATTGTAGAAACTATATATTTTTTCTGACACATAAGTACTTTATAAATTAGCAATTGTTCAACTATCAGTATTTTTCCTATTTACTACTAAGAAAATTGAGGGTCAGAGTATAAGGCATTTCCGTAAGAGCACAGCGGTCTTAAATAGTAGAGGTGTGTCCTGAACTCAGGTTCTCTGATGTTATATTCCATGCAATTTGCATGGCATCCCATTGCTTCAAAATATCCCTCTGTGTGCAGCACAAATTTCATTTTTTCCATTGTCTTTCTAGTTACATAATTCCATGTCACTTTTTCTTGATTTGGGATCTTTATGTGGTACACAGTTTATAAGATACAATTGAGTATTTTATTATCTAGCTTTGTATATTGTCACTTCTACAAGAAAACTACAATTTCCCTGAGGGAAAATAACTGACATCTATACACAACTGTACTAAACAAGTAATTTTACTGTGTTTTATTATTTTAGCTTTGTATATTGTCACTTCTACAAGAAAACTACAATTTCCCTGAGGGAAAATAACTGACATCTATACACAACTGCATCTATCTGCACCTGTGTACTAAACAAGTAATTTTACTGTATTTTATTATAGAAAAAAGTTTACTCTTTCAACAAATAGTTAGGCTCTACATTAATTTATTTGATGGTAATGTTATAAATCTTGTTATTGAAAATAATTTCAGAGCTCAGGAGTAACACATAAGGAAATTTGCAGAAGAAAAAATTACCATCAACTATGCAGAAGAAAAATTCAAAGATAAGACAAAAGAAAAAGGAAGTATCCATCTTTAAGAGTGGCATAAAGCCTGGGCGATGTGGCTCCGTGATTGAGCTTCCCCCCATGAATCAAGAGGTCATTGGTTCAATTCCCTGTCAAGGCACAGGTCTGGGTTGCAGACTAGATCCCCAGTAGGGGGCATGAAGGAGGCAGCCCACCAATGTTTTTATCTCTCTATCCTTCTCTCTTCCTCTCTCTCTAAAATCAATAAAAACATATTTTTTAAAAAAGAGTGGCATAAAGAAAGACCAAAACAAAAGGAGGAGGAGGAGGAGAGATGGAACTGACAGAGTTTTATTGAATACAACCATGTGGGAATAAAATGATAAAGAGCCAACAGAGATTGCAAAATGAGAAAAGCAGCTGAAGAGACTTGAAATTGGGAATGTCTATTTGCATAGCAGGAACAGGGGAGATCGGGAATAATAAATAGTCCAATCTCTGATTCTTTGTTCTCAAAATAAGTAGCCACTACTCCATTATCTTAGAAATAGATTTATTTTCATCTGTTTTAACACCTTAGAAAATTCTTTATATGATTGAATCAGATTCTAGAACACTTTAAAACACCATGGCAGACTAGAGTGTCTAGCTCTAGGGAAATACCTTTCTCTCCCACCGGGCATACATAACACATTAATAGGTGCTACAGCAGATTGACGAAGCACATAACAAATAAAGAAGTGCTCAGCAAAGAATAGATGTTCAATAAATGTTTCTTTACTTCCAGGAAGAGTATACAAAAAAATCCAGGAGACAAATGATATCTGATTTAAAATAAAACCAGTGTTATATGACAATAAATACTAACTATAAAATTTGGAGTGCAAAAATAGCAAGCTTTAGGATTTCAGAGGAAAGGAAAATCACCATGGGTCAGTTATGTGGTCAAAGAAAGCACATAAGGAATTAGCTCTGATCACCATCCAATTCTCTTAGTGTGGTGCAGAGCAATATAATTAAGAAGTGACACCTAAAAGGCTGACCCTCGGCACAACAATAGCATGTATCTCCAATTTACTTCCTTTTTTTCCTGACAGTGTTCTGCCACTTTGAATGCATAATGTTCTGGTAAAAATAATCTTGTTCACAGAACAATCATATAGAGAAAATAATTCATTCTAGAACACTTTTAAATGTCTCTTTATCATGAAAGAAATCTATTAAGACACTCATATTTCTATACTATGTTATATTTTTCTGTTTCCTTTACAATTTAAAGTTAATATCCTTATTTTCCAGCATATACAGGGCAAGGCAAAAGTAGGTTTACAGCCGTGAGTATACAAAACACAATTTATTCTTGTGTTATTATTTATTAGTTGTTGTATTATTTACCATACAAACAACTGTAAACCTACTCTTGCCCCATCCTGTATCCTCCTGGTTGCAAGCTACCAGAGGCACTATGTAATCTGAATCATCTCCAAACTCACCCAACTTTATATTCATTGTTTAATTCTGTTCTCAAGATTATCATTATTTAAAAATCACTTTCTGCAACTTAACTTTTTCCAATTGCCATTTCTGCAGAATAGACTTTCAGATTGCCTTCTCTATCCCTCTGTATTTGTACATTTATATCTGGCTCTGACTGGAAATTTGTCAGTAAATTTGTTTAGCCAACAATAAAATATACTTTGTAGAGTTTACATTGGTGACACCAACAATGAACAAAACAAAAAACAAAATTGGAAGGAAAACAACACATCAGTTTTAAAATCTTTGATGGTGAGACAATATGTTTCCCTCTATGTTCCCAGAACTGTTTCAGGTACTTTCCTAGACTAATTAATAGTAGTAGAACCTCAATAAAAACATGCCAAATAAATGAATAAACTACCAAATACAATAACAAAACAATTGCTTATTTTTGTGTTTTACCTATCAAATTAGCCATTAATTCTTTTATCCATTTATTCCAAAAGACACTATTAGGATAAAAAGAATGAAATGCTACCCTTAGAAGCAGTAACAGTCTATTAGGAAAGATGGCAGGAATATTTATGATTAAAACTAACATTGGAAGCTTGGGGTGCTGTAAAATAAGACTCAGTGCAATGAATTGATGGGAATTAAGCAGAGATGGAGACCAAACCACACTTTCTTCTGCTTACCAGGGGAAGCTGATAATACAGTCTAGTTATGTACAACCAGCCTGATTAACCTCAGTGTTAGCTACTCACTAAATTGCTTGAATTTTTACCAAAAAATTCCCATATAGTTTGTCTATGTTTATATGTCAACATTTAATGATTAAACGGAATCAAACTTGTGAGTTTGAGTCATGATCGTGTTGGTACCAGGCTATCTGGCAGCAAATGATTGGCCAGGCCATGATCCACAGCTGTGTGTATCCCTCTATCCCTACTATCAGATCCCTTCACTCAGAACTCAGGTTCATCTTCCCCAGCCAGGAGCTAGGCACCGTCATCTGAGACTTTTTCTGGAAACCCATGACAGCCAATATCAGGTCTGGCTGGCCACTGATTGCATACCTTTTGGTGATTTAATTAAGTGATAAATTATGAAGTCTGTGAAAAGCAAGTTGCCTTTATTGTGAAGCAAACGTAATGCAATGGCTCTCCAAGGAGTGACAGGGTAATGACTGTCTACCTTATATGAATTAGCAGACATGTGAAAGACTTTTTCACGGTTTGTTTCTCATTCAGCAAATAAAATTTATTCTATGCCCATGTTTCTAGATCTGCCACAGGCAGTATCAGTGTATCTTTAAAAGGCATTCAAGACAGATTTCCAGACATCAGGGAGCTTCCAGTATATTTGGAAGGCAAGGAGAAAATTAATTCACAAACTAAGTGGTGTTGTTGCCACTAGGTTTCCACAAACCTGATTTAGGTTTCCACAAACCCAAAAATAGATGACTGGTTTATACTAGGATACACACCCTACAGGAAAACAACCAAGCAAACAAAAAACACAACACAGCAAACAAAAACAGGCAGACTATCCTAACCTTTTTGTTACAAGCTGAGGCTTAAAGGTGTCCTTGGGTGCCACATTTCCGTCTCACCAACGAGTACATTACTCTGCCAATGCAATTCTATAAATGGTACAAAAGTTCTCTTTCTAGCTTACTAAGTATGTTTACTCTGTAATGTTGCTGGAACAATATGGGAAAAGAAAGTAGCAAAGGAGAATGTAAAAAAAAGAAAGGAAAAAACAGAAGGAGAAAAAAGTATGAATCATTTCCCTTTAAAATAGTCCTTTGCATTTGTACAGCATTATGTAGTTTATAAAATATTATGTACACATGTTTCATTTTGCCTTAAAAACTGTATGTAATAAGAAAATTACAAATAAGATTAGAACACAAAGAAATTTAAATATGTGTCCATTAAGAATGATAGCTAATTTTAAAGGTCATTTCTTCTGTTCCATTCACATGTAATTTCTAATTCTGTGGGTGAATATTTTTCACCTTTTTATTTCTTTAGGTATTCGGCAGCATCATTTAACTCTCTTCCCTATATAATTTTTCCTCTTGTCTAGCTTTTGCCCTTCTATAAAAAATCACCCTTAAGCTCTTTCCCATGTTAAAATATAACAGCTATTTTCTCAACATTGTCTCTTTCTAGCTACCACTCTATGCTCCATTCTTCTTTTCATAACTTTTTGAAATTAATCCCCAGTGACTAACACATTTGCCACCAACATAGTTTAATTCTCCCCAATTATATAAGAGCAAGTCCTGAATGAGGATTCCCTAACTGCTAATTCAATTGGGCATTGTCATTACTTATCCAAGTTGATATCTATTCTTCATTTAACATTGTCCTCTTCCTCCTTAAAGCTCTTCTCCATTGGCCATTCTGGAATCTGGAAAGCACTCTCTTCCCCTTTCCGTTCTGGGCATTCCTCATCAGTCTCTTTTGCAAATTCCCTGTTCTCTGCTGTGACATGTGAATGTTAGTTGATCACATCCATGGGCAATATTGCCCACTGCAACCAACTGATCACTTGAAATTCTAATTTTTCCTCTCCATTTCCACTGCCATAACCTTCACTCAGTTCCACACCCTCTATCACTTGAACCATTATGTACTTTGATAACAGTTCTTCCTAATTATTCTCAACCATCTCTATCACCAGGAACATCACCAACCACCACCACCACCAGTCACATATTCTCTATACAGATCCAAATAAAATGATCACTTCCCAACTTTACTTGGCAATCAACGTACAATTCTTCAAAACTGCAGGCACATTTTCTAAGGTATTATTCCTACCTCCCTTATGAGTTTAATCTAGTGTGAGTCTTCAACATGGATCCTTAGCTCCAGCCCAGACAAATGCCCTGCTTCTCTGTGTGGTTATGTCGCTCACTCACCGTCAATCCTGCGGAGACATAATTTCTTCTCCCTAGAAAAGTTCTCTCCACTGCTTGTCTTCAAGGACCTATGCTTAACCTTCATTTTCTCATCAAAGCCTTCGCAACACTTTCTAAATTGAATTTTGGTTTGGGTCCTTTAGCTTTCTTCCAAACTTGGCATTTTTAAGCTATTATGTGATTGTTGGTTCCCTACAAATTGTAATGGAAGCAATTATGACATATATCTTTTTTAAAATATTAAACAAACTTCTTATCTTAGCCCAAAATGAATTAATTGTAAGATATCTGTTTATATAATAAAGCCTTTACTCAAGACAGCAATAATGGGAAAAAAAGCAAAACACTGCAACTCAGTTTCTGTACACATTAAAAGTAATTTCTAAGCTTTGGAATCTGAAGCAATGAATATTTGTAGCAATTATTAATTAGCCAGTGCTTTCTAATCAATATCTCAAAAAAAAATTTCTTTTATATATTTCTTCTCTGATGGATACATGCATTATGCATACATCAAAATGATTAACAACAACTGTGCCTTAATTCAGCTTTATCACAAGTACAAAATAATTCATTAAACTGCCTTTTGAATCAAGGAACTGTAATATGTTCTTTATTTTGCAATTCTTAACTGAATTCCTAAATAAAATTTAAGTCATATCCTCATCTTGTGTTTTCCACTTGACTCTCTCCTGATGAATATGAAATATAATGCATTACTGCTAGAGTGTAATATTCTGTCATATCTGTAAATTCCACAAAGTCGTAAGCCATGAAAAAGATGGTTACATGCTGTTTTTTAAACATGTCTGAGAATTAATCATTTTATTTCCCTTTCCCCACATGTCTTTTATGCTTTGCATGTTTTTCAAAGATAAGGGAGTAGTAACGTTAAGCAACATTACTGTCCTCACCAGTGGAAGAAAACGCAACTATCAATCCCCAAACAAAGCTACACACTTGACTTTGAAAGTGCAATAATTTTCCCAATTTCAGAGTTTCTTCCAAACACCTTTCTTGAATTATGAACTGCAAAATCACTTTGACAGTTACAGATTCTATTTTTGACATCTGTGCCTTTTGTCACAGAATTTTGCATAATTTTATAAGCACTTGAAGCATGAAGAGAATAAGAGGGAGATTTAACTTGCCTGAATTGTAGACTATAAATGGCACATGAAACAATCACATAAACTCAATCAAAAGCTTTACCTCCACAAAGAATCTTTAGGAAAAAGTATCTATGTTCATGCATGATTCAACATTATTACCAGCATCTTTAGAATCAATAGTTAAATAAAAAAGAAACAATTAAGAACGTCAAACTTGGGTATAAGCTTTTCAGTAGTTTTTAGTACAACTAACATTTTCCTATTAAGTATAAATTTTCAAGCTTGGGTATTGATGCACAGAAACGGGAATTCATTGATCTCTTTTTGTGGAAATTCTATGCAAATGGTTTAATATAAGACAAGGAAAATATCAAGAGGAAGTTGATCCCAGTTATAAGAATTAACATATATTTAAAAAATTTATATTTTCCCCACTGCTGGGAAGAGGGAAAATTAGTGTTTCAAATTCAGAAATAATTTTCAATAAACCTAAATTTTACCATTAAGTCAGAAATATGGCCTCAGGAAATGTTAAAAACTTATGTTAAAATTAAGTAGTTCATTGCTGCATTCATTAAAATAGCAAAATTATGAACACAATACAAAGTTTTGAAATTATGACAGTGTTTACTATATATGCTACAAATAATTAACATACTAATGGTAAGTGTTTAAATAATTGTGGTACAAACTTGGGGTGGTTTATTAAGTGACCACTAAAATAGATGTAAGTATAGAAACATAGAAAATTAAAGGCCTGAGGAACAGAATTTACCTGGGAAAGGTTGAAAGAAAGGTAAAACATGACATATTCTAATCTTATCTTAGAACATTTCCGTTTTCTCCTCTTCCACATATCAGTCAAAGAGAATAGATTAAAATATTTATGAAATATTTCAGTTTAATAATTGGGTTGTTTCCTCTTCATTTTTTTGCACTTAGTGGATGCTGATGAAACAGGTTTGGTTGAATGAATGAACTTTTCATCCTTTGTTGAACGTAAGATGTACTCTCTTGTAATATTTTAAATAATTTCCCCCTGATTACTAAGGTAATACTTATTGACTGAAAAGAACTATAAAAGTATAAAAACATAAGAATCATTCACAATCTTTTTCACATAACGTTCAACATTTTGATGTTTTCCCTTAGTTCTATAAGATGTTCAAATGTAGGAACATACGTTATCCTATCTAATAAAAGACAAAAAGGGTAATTAACCGTACCTCCACTATGCTTCCCATTGGCTAATCAGCAAGATATGCAAATTAACTGCCAACAAAGATGGCGGCCGGCAACTAAGCAGCTGAAGCGAGAAGGAGGCTTGCTTGCTCCAGTGATGGAGGAAGCCAAGGTTCCCCGCCTTCCCTGGCCCGGCTCTAAGCTCTGAAAGCAACAGCTCCAAAAGCAACAAAGTTTCAATTATAGAAGCTAAACAAACCCCAGATACCTGCTTTCAGCCAGCAGCGGCCTCAGAGCTGGAGCAAGCAGGACAGCAACAAAGTTTCAATTATAGAAGCTAAACAAACCCCAGATACCTGCTTTCAGCCAGCAGCGGCCTCAGAGCTGGAGCAAGCAGGACAGCAACAAAGTTTCAATTATAGAAGCTAAACAAACCCCAGATACCTGCTTTCAGCCAGCAGCGGCCTCAGAGCTGGAGCAAGCAGGACAGCAACAAAGTTTCAATTATAGAAGCTAAACAAACCCCAGATACCTGCTTTCAGCCAGCAGCGGCCTCAGAGCTGGAGCAAGCAGGACAGCAACAAAGTTTCAATTATAGAAGCTAAACAAACCCCAGATACCTGCTTTCAGCCAGCAGCGGCCTCAGAGCTGGAGCAAGCAGGACAGCAACAAAGTTTCAATTATAGAAGCTAAACAAACCCCAGATACCTGCTTTCAGCCAGCAGCGGCCTCAGAGCTGGAGCAAGCAGGACAGCAACAAAGTTTCAATTATAGAAGCTAAACAAACCCCAGATACCTGCTTTCAGCCAGCAGCGGCCTCAGAGCTGGAGCAAGCAGGACAGCAACAAAGTTTCAATTATAGAAGCTAAACAAACCCCAGATACCTGCTTTCAGCCAGCAGCGGCCTCAGAGCTGGAGCAAGCAGGACAGCAACAAAGTTTCAATTATAGAAGCTAAACAAACCCCAGATACCTGCTTTCAGCCAGCAGCGGCCTCAGAGCTGGAGCAAGCAGGACAGCAACAAAGTTTCAATTATAGAAGCTAAACAAACCCCAGATACCTGCTTTCAGCCAGCAGCGGCCTCAGAGCTGGAGCAAGCAGGACAGCAACAAAGTTTCAATTATAGAAGCTAAACAAACCCCAGATACCTGCTTTCAGCCAGCAGCGGCCTCAGAGCTGGAGCAAGCAGGACAGCAACAAAGTTTCAATTATAGAAGCTAAACAAACCCCAGATACCTGCTTTCAGCCAGCAGCGGCCTCAGAGCTGGAGCAAGCAGGACAGCAACAAAGTTTCAATTATAGAAGCTAAACAAACCCCAGATACCTGCTTTCAGCCAGCAGCGGCCTCAGAGCTGGAGCAAGCAGGACAGCAACAAAGTTTCAATTATAGAAGCTAAACAAACCCCAGATACCTGCTTTCAGCCAGCAGCGGCCTCAGAGCTGGAGCAAGCAGGACAGCAACAAAGTTTCAATTATAGAAGCTAAACAAACCCCAGATACCTGCTTTCAGCCAGCAGCGGCCTCAGAGCTGGAGCAAGCAGGACAGCAACAAAGTTTCAATTATAGAAGCTAAACAAACCCCAGATACCTGCTTTCAGCCAGCAGCGGCCTCAGAGCTGGAGCAAGCAGGACAGCAACAAAGTTTCAATTATAGAAGCTAAACAAACCCCAGATACCTGCTTTCAGCCAGCAGCGGCCTCAGAGCTGGAGCAAGCAGGACAGCAACAAAGTTTCAATTATAGAAGCTAAACAAACCCCAGATACCTGCTTTCAGCCAGCAGCGGCCTCAGAGCTGGAGCAAGCAGGACAGCAACAAAGTTTCAATTATAGAAGCTAAACAAACCCCAGATACCTGCTTTCAGCCAGCAGCGGCCTCAGAGCTGGAGCAAGCAGGACAGCAACAAAGTTTCAATTATAGAAGCTAAACAAACCCCAGATACCTGCTTTCAGCCAGCAGCGGCCTCAGAGCTGGAGCAAGCAGGACAGCAACAAAGTTTCAATTATAGAAGGTAAATAAATCCCAGAATAAAAAAAGAAAAAGAAAAAAAGGAGAGTCTGGGAGCTTCAGTTGACGGCCAGCTTGAAAACGGCCCTCAGCCCCTCACCCAGACTGGCCAGACAGCCCAGTGGGGACCCCCACCCTGATCCAGGACCCCCTTCAGGGCAAACCAGCCAGCCCCACCCATGCACCAGGCCTCTATCCTATATAGTAAAAGGGTAATATGCAAACTGACCCTAACAACAGAAAGACTGGGAATGACTGGTCACTATGACACACACTGACCACCAGGGGGCAGACGCTCAATGCAGGAGCTTCCCTCTGGTGGTCAGTGCGCTCCCACATGGGGGAGCTCTGCTCAGCCACAAGCCAGGCTGATGGCTGCCAGTACAGCGGTGGTGGTGGGAGCCTCTCCTGCCTCCTCAGTAGTGCTAAGGATGTCCGACTGCAGCTTAGGTCTGCTCCTCGCTGGCAAGTGGACATCCCCCGAGGGCTCCCGGGCTGCCAGAGGGATGTCTGATTACCAGCTTAGGCCCAATCCCCCGGGGAGCAGGCCTAAGCCAGCAAGTGGTCATCCCCCGAGGGATCCCAGACTGTGAGAGGGCACAGGCCGGGCTGAGGGACACCCCCCCCCCCCCCCAAGGGCACAAATTTTTGTGCACCGGGCCTCTAGTATTATATAAATAGATAGATGGATAGATAGACAGAGAGACTTTTAATTTTATTTTTAATTAACATTATATTGTGAAAATTTTCTAAAGTAACTTAAAATTACTGTATTATTTGCAATATGCCATGCATTTTACTTATTAGAACATTATATAAGTTGTTTTTAATTTCTTGTAACATTGCAGTGAAGAGGTCTGCATATTAATTCTGGCCCAAGTTACAGTCCCATCAGGCATGATTTCTCCATTGTGCATTATAGGTTAAAATTTAGGAGCTCTTTAAAGGTTCACAATGCATTCATTTCCACCCCCAACTCCACCCTTCTTACCCCCACCCCCCCTTTTTTTTTCTTTTTAGAATGCAGCAATTTATACTTCTACTTGTGTTGTATATATGTCCATTTCATTGCACTCTAACCAACATTAAGTTTAATTATTTAAAAGTTTTTTAGTACTTTGGCACTTAAAATGGACTGTTAAATTTTACTTTCAATCATTTGATTAATAATGCAGTTAATGATTTTGCTATTAAATAGCTTACTTTTTATTCTGTGATTACATATTCATATATGTTGCTGTGTTTTTCAACTGAAATGTTTGTGAGTTCTTTATCTATTACCAGATATATCTAAATGTTACAAAAAATAGAAATTTTACCTTTAAAAATCTAGTTTCCTTTTTGGTTTTTACTGTATTTTCCTATACAGTATATTCTTCAAGAAAATTATGGGAGTGCATTTATGTAACCACATTTTAACTGAGGATGTACGTATATACAAGGTAAGGTTAATGTTCTATATATGCTGATTGAAATTTCCTTTTAACCATTAATCGATTCACCATTAATAAACTGAATAATAAATTAGAATTACAGTTAAAATGAGAATTGCTAATTTATTTATGCAAGAATTGAATAATATTTATTGTACATTACTAGCCAAAAGGCTTCCTTCCAGGTATTTTGAATACATTAGTAAACAAAACAGATAGAGATTCTTGCCTGCAAGAATTTTTGCTTAATTCTAGTAGGGAGATATAGACAATAAAAAAACATGTGTGGTAGGCAGAATAATGGCTCCTCAGAGATGTCCATACTCTAATTCCCAGAACCTATGAAAATATTATTTTACATGACAAAGGGACTATGCAGATATAATTAAGGCTAAAATAGGGAGTTTACCTTGATTTGTTTGGAGGACCTACCTAATCAGATGAGCCTTTAAGAGAGAATTGCTGTTGGATGGAAGTGGAAGAGAGTTTAGTCAGAAAGGATAGTCAGAGATACCCCACACCTTATAAGAATTTGATGAGCTATTGCTGGCTCTGAGATGTAGAAAATGATATGCAAGAACTGGAGAATGGGCTTTAGGAGCTAAGGTGGTCCCCAGGTAACAGCCAGTGATGTCAAAGAAACTCATTCATCAACACATGGAATGGATTCTGCCAAGACATTGAACGAGCTAAGAAGCCTGCTTTTCCCAGAGCCTTCTGAGAAAAACCCAGGTCATGAACACTTTGATTTTAGCCTTGTGAAACCCAGAACAGATAAGCCAATGCCTACCTATACTTCTGACCTATAAAATAGTGATATAATCACTTTGTATTGTTGGAAACCACCAGTACATCTGTGGTAATTTTTCCTGATAGCAATAGAAAACTAACACAAAATATATAATAAATAAGTCATGAATTAGGTAATATATTGGATGTTATTAAATGTTCTAAGAACAATTAAAACAAATGCAAGGTCAGAGGGTTCAGGAATGCTTGTGTGAGGAAACTGGGCAGATGAAGCATCAAACAGATGACCAGGTTGGGTCTCATCAGGAAGGTAAGATTTGAGAAAAGATGGAGAGCATGTATGCCAAGTGAGATCTGAGGGCGGTCTTTCCAGGCAAAGGAACCCAGTAGAGGAAACACTCTAACCCAGACCTGCAGTCTCCGAGGAGCAGCAAAGGGTCTTGTGTGATGGAGTCAGTGAGTCAGGGCTGGACAGGGGAGGAGGAGATGAGATCAGAGAAGTATGAGGACCCAGAAAATATACCATCTCAGCCTTGGAAACTTTAGATTTTACTCTGAGTGAAATATGAAACCACTGAAACATTTTGAGTGGGTGAGTGATCTGATCTGATTTAAATGTTTCTAGACCAATCTGGTTGCTGCTTTGAAAATAGGCTTTTAGGGAAACAGGAATAGAAGCCAAGAGATGTGCTCAGATGTCACTTCACTAATCTACACAAAAGTTAATAATGTCTTAAACTAAGGTATCAAAAATGGAGAGGATGAGATGGGATCCCGTTCAAGAAATAATATTTTAAATTTACACATAAAATTTAAGGGACTCTTTTTCCAGGAAACCTTCATGACCCTCCTAGACAGCTGTACTTCACATCATAGCCCATCCCACTATTATCATAGCACTTATCACACTGGGCTGAAATGAGCTGTTTCTTCTTTCTCTCCTAAACTTCAAGTTGGACCTTTAGAAATGTAAATGCATATTTTCAGGTAAGCCTAATAAAAAGGTACATGCTGCCATCCCAAATCTAAGCTGTGCTACAAGAACAGTGTAATCTCCTAAAAAGTTACCTTTTATGACACACCAGAGGTCCTCCAGGCCACTTCTCTCAGAAGCTATACAATTACAAACAACTTAGATGACACCCAGATGTGAAAATTAGGTTCATATTATTTTTATTTGCTCTTTAGTAGAAAGAAATAGTATAATCATCAGTAGAAAGACAGTCCACACAGAATATAGCTTCTTGGCTTTTAATTCACTGTTTGTTTCCACCCACTCCCTGAGATTGGAGTATTCTACAGGAAAAAAGCCAGAACAAACCAATACGAAAAGTGGGCAGTGGCACAATGTTTACATATCACTGAGGAGTAAGGTGCAAAAACCTTCCAAATCTTGTTGAGTATGGGTAACAACTGATTTCTGTTCAATAGTAAGCAGCACAGTCATTACAGGCTATGTGTTTCATGCTGTTTAAAATACATTCCAACAATAACAAGGCCAATTAATAGTTGCAGTCTTTAAACAGGGCTACTCTGTGAGCCAGAGCCACTTTGCATTCTAGTCACTGGTTAGAAGACCCACACCTATAAATTAATCTCTAACAGCTTTAACCATCACAGATAAACATAACTAATTTGGAGTGAGCTTTTTTTTAAGCCTACTAAAGAAAAAAGATAAAATATGAAATAAAGAAAAATTATGAGAAAATTATCACTACTTTTTATTCTTTGGAAATTTTATAAACAAGAATATTAAAGTTCGTTCAAGTTCATTAAAGTTCATTTAGGTCCTTTCCTTTCATTCTTGTACTAATTTGATACTGGAATTTACCCTTTTTCTTTTGTTTTTATATATTTGTGGTTCACATCCTCAATCTTCTTAAAGTTTATCTTTGTAACCAGCTTATAAGAAGTGATTTCAGGCAAAAAATGACATCTCAACTACAACAATTTGCATAAAAGAGATATTTGCTGTACACATATTTTTGAACATGTGAATAAATGTATGTATGGATAAAGAGAGAAAGAGAAAGTATTCCATTTCAGGAAGCAAGAACTTTCAAGACCATATTATTCTAAAAATAATTGTAATGTCTCCATTCCTAACTTTTCTATCTATGTAAAAGAAAAACAGAAATTCTCTCAGAAGTAAAACTGATAGTATTGTATGCTGTACAAAATTAATCTAATGATGAATTACTTATTTTTTTTCATTGAACCAATAAGTATGCAATGGCTACCATTCCCCTAGCATAATACCAGTTATTATAAGTAAAAGATATTTAAGACACAGGCCTTGCCTTTGAGGATCAGATATCATAAACAGTTCTAATTTTAATTATTGAATAGGCTTTTAACTCTGGGTGGAACCATGTTTTGGGGGGCTTGAAATTTATTATATTGCATTTTGCTGACCATTGACTAACTCAGTGTAGGGCTCTTTCATGTGTGGGGAATCAATATGTTTCCTGGAGAGAGACATAGCACAGTTTCTGAGGAAGATAAGATGAATCTCTTTTAGGATGAGATAATCAGAAAAGGGACATTTGTTAGTTGCAAAGAGAAAGGTAAGATAATGTGAATGATCTCTAATTATAATAAAAATACTGTAAAAGTCTCTTTCCTCCCTCCCTAATGAGGGAAGAGTTAGTGGTTAGTCAGACAGTCAAAATAACACTCTGGAGCCGTGAAAGTACACTACATATGCAATGCTGTTGGGAAAAGGAAAGCTAAGTTAAATATAAATGTGGCTTGTGTGGTGGGTTTGAAACATTCCAGAATATCCTGAAACTTTGGACAAAATCATCATGGACAGAATTAAGATTATTTACTTCTAAGGCTGGATGGGAGATGGTGGCCAAATCTTGCATGCCCCAAAATGATTAAGTACAAGTTTATTTAAAGTTTTGATATCCATCATTTAAATTTAATAACATTTCCAGGACTATAAGAGTTGGTCTTGGGAACTAAAAAGCAAGTATAAATTGAAAAACTTATGTAAGACCAGGAGATAGGAAAATAAAGCGTATAGAAATGAAAAATGTTAACTGGCAGTAGGCTCATGAGGGGGCAAATAAACTGATGAACAGAAATAGATAGAGACAAAGAAGCATGGAACAGACTTTCAAACTACAGTGGGAAGGCAGGGGAGGGTTGTGGGGGTAAGAGATCAACTGAAGGACTTGTATGCATGCATATAAGGATAACCAATGGACACTACACCGGGGGTGGAGGGAAGGCATGTGCGGGAGTGTAGGGAAGGCCAGGGGGAGGTCATTGGGGGGAAAAGGAGAAATATGTACTACCATTTGTAATACTTTAAACAATAAATTTTTTAAAAAATTAAATAAAATAAAATTTAAGATAGATTTCCTAGTCATTATCTTTAAAAACAAAAATGTGTTCAGTAGTCTATGTGGAAAGCAACAAGAGCATAGCCATCTGCTCTATTGCTCTGTCTATTTCATGCATTTTGCTTATTAATTCATATTCTAGGATAGATCATAGAGCGTCTTTGAACCAGAGCCCTGATCATATTCAGGGATTTGATAAAACTCCCAAGGCCTGGCAGGTTGCTATGGAGTGCCATGTGTCAGCTCTCTGCATGCATTAACTTTTCCTCACAATAACACTAAGAAGTAGGTACTCTTATTATTACCATTTTACCTATTAAGGGACTGAAACTCAAAGCTAAATTAATAAACTTACTTAAAGTCCCACAGCTAGTAACCCAATGCAGTCTAGTTCTCATTTTGTTTTGGTAATATTTTCTGGAAGGAAGAAGGAAAATACAACCCTCAAAGTCCTCACAACTATCTCTGGTTTGTCTGCTTGAAAGTATCTGTCAATTTTTACAAGAAAGGTGAATGATAAATAATGTGAGGCAGGGAAAAGCGTGAGATGGGAAACTCTAAAGACAATTATTTAGAAGAATAACAAAATAAAAATGGAAATAACTCAAGTTGTAAAAATATTTTTGAAATGTTATACATTGCTGATAATGTATAAATTATGCAGTAAACTGAAATATTTTGACAATAGAGATATGTTGGTATGAATGTAGTGCTCTAGGCTATCACATCAGATTTCTAAATTTCCCTAGCAAAGAGGCCCCAAGGTTTTTAGATGCTACTGATATGCACCTATAAAGTAAACCACATGTTGCCTATGGAATTTCAAGGTGAGATTTTGGGAAAAGGCCTTTTGAGCTAAGCAGTTTTGCATTCATCCTTAATCACGAGTCAAATATTTTAATCCATGTGTTTTTTGAAAGATGAGTAAAAATAAAGGAAACTGATGTCTCTCAGAGACTCATTAATGTGCTTCTATAAACTATCAACATTTAATTATAATTTCATTTAATATTCTTCAGAACTATTTTTGCATTAGTCCAGAAAATAGTATAATGTCAAAACCTTTTTATTCTAGGTGAATCATATCATTCCAACAGGTTCAATAAGCATTTGGGCAATATTTCAGTATTGCAAGCTGATGTTAAACCTGCCTATCAATATTAAACATCTGTAAGTTTTCACTAGATTGCAATACATTAGACATCATGGAAAGCACCTTCTTAAATTCCTGATACATAGGCTAGAACTGGTGCCTGATTTCTGAGGTTGTACGTATGTCCTTTAACAAAACTAACCTCAGGGGCTTATTATTAACATGCATTGCACTAGGTGTTTAAGCTTCTAAAGATGGAAAATACTTTATTTCTCCTTCGAAGGGGGACAGTACTTTGAACAATAGAAGTTACATGAAAGGGGGAATGAAAAAAATAACTAAAGGCATTGTCTATGTACTCAATGGTTCTATGAGAGGAAGACTACAAAAGTCTACAAACTAATTGGAAGAAATTAAACTCTTCCAAGGAAACCAAACACAAGGTAATATAGATTGACCAGCCTGGTTTCAGGAATATTCAATACAAGCAATAGTCAAAAATAAACAAAAATTGAGAAAGCAAAGAATCTTATTAACTTATAGGGATTGGAATAAAAACAAAATGACCTGTTCTATATGAAAAGATACATATGTTGCCAAAGGACATGAAGCAAACAAGGGAAAGAGTGGGAATGAGTGAATTGGTTGTGGCAACAAAGTTTAGACATATATTAAAATTTGGGGAACAGAGAGAAATTAAGCTTTAGTTCTTTCATCCATGTCATTAATACTGCATAGTTCCAGACTCATTTAAGTTCTAAGAAGAGAAGAATAATATATGCAGCTAGTTAGGCTATCCAGGAATGAGTATTTATAAGAAGATAAGGAGTATTTATTAAAGGCCAAAAGAATAAAAATGATAAACTGCCCTACGAGAATAAAGAGAGGAGTGAAATCCAAGTGGAATAAAGTAGTGTGAAAAGACTTCTGTGAAATGGAGTTAGAGTCCTATGGTATTATTCAGTTGCTTATCCTGAATCAAATTTCTTCATCTCCATAAACTCCATGAACACAGTAGTCAAAACACTGACTAGAAACAAACAGTATCTGGTTATATAACCCAAGATCCATTTTTTATGTGTCATGTGTCCTTGATCACATAAGTTCACTATTCTAAGACTAAGTATCTCCCACATAGTATGAGAATAATGAAATATGTACTTCATAGGTTAGTTTTTAAAATTAAACTAGAGGCCCAATACACAAAATTCATGCGTGGGGTGGGGGCTCAGCCCAGCCTGCGCCCTCTCACAATTAGGGATCGGACCTAAAACGGCAGCCGGACATCCCTCTCGCAATCTGGGACTGCTTGCCCCTAACCGCTCATCTGCCTGCCTGCTCAGGGCGCATCATAGCAACCAGTCATTCAGGTCATTCGAGTTGTTCCGCCAAAATGGTCACTTAGGCTTATGTGTATGTGTGTGTGTGTGTGTGTATATATATATATATATATATCTACACTAAAGAGAAACAT
>NW_005369060.1:123284-127030 GCF_000412655.1 Myotis brandtii | reverse complement strand
CGCAACCTCCCCATCGACCCTGCCTTGAGTGTGACAGGGGGTGGTGCCCCAACCCCCCAATCGGCCCCACCCTGAGCGTGACTGAGGGTGGCATCGCAACCTCCCGATCCGCCCTGCTCTGTGCATGACAGGGGGCGGCGCCCCAACTCCCCAATCAGCCCTGCTCTGAGCCCGACCAGGGGCTGCACCTAGGGATTGGACCTGCCCTCTGCCACTCAGGAGCAGGCCTAAGCCAGCAGGTCGTTATCTCCTGAGGGGTCCCAGACTGCGAGAGGGCACAGGCCGGGCTGAGGGACCCCCCCTTCCCCCTCCCCCCGAGTGCACAAATTTTGTGCACTGGGCCTCTAGTATATATATAATTCATTAAAAATCCCTAGCATACACCAATGTACTTAATAAATTTTAGCTACTAATGGCAAGAATATTCTTTTTTTTAACATGTTTTTATTGATTTTTAGAGAGAGAGAAGAAGGAGGAGGGATAAAAAGATAGATACATCTATGAGAGAGAAACCTCATTCATTGGCTGCCTCCTGCATGTCCCCCACTGGGGATGGAGCCCTCAACCCAGGCATGTGACCTCACCAGGAATTGAACAGGTGACCTCTTGGTTTAAGGGTCCATGCTCAACCACTGAGCCACACCAGCCTGGCTAAATGGCAAGAATGTTCTTTGTTAAATTACAAATAAGTGCCTAGAAAGAAAGTATTGCTATATCCATAAACACAAGAAAATGGAACTAGTTAGATTCAGAATAAATACTTGCTGATTCATTAATTTAAGAAAAACTAAAAAATAGCATTGAGTTGCTAGAACTCTACAAAAATGCTAATGCACATTGTGCTTGTGGATATAAAACCTGCCGAGCTTGGGGTTTTCAAAATTACTTTATTTGATTCATATTTCATTGTGTACATCACTATTATGTTGAACATTTGACCATTATTAAGATTTAGCACGTTCTGTCCTGATTTAAATTCACATCATGTAACCAAGAACTCAACAAAAATTTAAACACAACAAAACAGATGTTGAAAAAGAGATAATAGCAAGTAGAAAGAATAATTACTAAGATTAACACTATTGTCATTTTTACTAACATTGTAAGAATTCAGATTTAATTCTACTGGCAAATAAAAAAAAGCATAGGAATTTGCTTTTGTTCAAAGAATCTTTGGCTAAATGTTTGTATTTATTTACATATAAATGTATTTATTTTCTTTAGGATGACATTTAACTCACCCATTCCCTTTAAAACCAGTGAACTAATGTGACTATTCTGACAGATGAAGCCTATTTTGGAAAATCTTGATTGGATAAACCTAAGTGAACTCAAGTGCCAAGCAAGCTCCACAACAAAAACACTTTTGGAGGATATATAATTTTGTTATTAAGATATTAAGCAGAAACCTGGATTAATCAATATAGTTGCTTTCTGAGTGACAAACTCAATGATATATGTTTGCCTAATAGTCACAGATAGTAAAAAAAATGAAATTATTCTATAATTTAAACAATTTTAGTCATCATCCCTTATTTAAAATGTATTTAATATACATATTTATATAATTTTAATATCTACATATGTACATATATGCATACTCAACAGATAGAGTAAATTTAAATATTTCATTCTTCAAGATTCATTTTCAACTTTTATTCCAATCCAGTAAGCCTCCTCTTTCATTGCATATGTGCCAATCCTGCTAATCCCATAGAATTATTGTATAAATCTTAATATAATGCAATCAAGGCATTGTACAACTTGAACTTCCTTCATAAATTATAAGGTCCAAAAACTACTGTGTACAAATGAAGTAAGCAGTCCCTGCCATGGTTGAATTTGATGGAATGAAAGGGTTCCAAGTTGAAAGACTCATTTAATTAAAATATCTTCTAAGCGAGTTTATCAGACTATCTTAAATTTCACCAGCAAAGATTTACTTCCATGTAATTATAAAACCCAGTTTCTATCTGACTCATTCAAAGTAAAACAAACCAACATGGTTTTAATAAAAAAAAAATATTCAGACATCACTTATAAACATGTTTACTTTCTTATCTTGCTTTCCACACATTATATCTATTGATATGAGAGGAATGAAACCTAAGTCTGTGGGAACAGGAAGGACATTAGAGCTGTAAAGGAAAGTGCTGTAAAGGAAATGAGCTCACTGAGGAGGATTTATTTGTCCAATAAACATTATGCTACTATAGTCTATACATTCTGGTGAGAAAAGTTGAATAATATGCACTTCCTGCTCTATAGATTGTAGATAAAAATATTAAAGAGGCATATAACTAAATAATTCCAATTAATTTTTAAGAAGTATAATTTGAACAAGTCATTCACTTCCTATAGGTATAGCAATTACCTATCCCCCAGTATTGGAATTGGTTTTTATGTTGGTACTCACATGTTATGAAAGACTTTGGGGTTTTTTTCAAAAGGGTGTTAGTAAGGGAAAGAGGATTCGAGGTTGAGGTGGTATTAAATACAGAGGCACAGGGACATAAATGCATTGCCCCATGTTATTAATACTGCTCACTTGAGAAAAGAACTTAGCAAAAGGAAGTTTTCCCTTGGTTCTATAAAAGATTTAGATATTAAAATACCAAAAATAAGAAGTCAAAGGCCATGCATGACCCAAAGAATGTAAAATAGTCAAGGTCCTTACATGTTTCTAGTAATCATCAAAATATATATAAGATCTTTCTTTAAAGCAGCTTTCTTCTAAGCAGCAAGCCTGGGCACAGAAGAATGAATTGCGTACTTGGATTCAGTACTCTCATATTCTTGTACCCACCAGTCATGGCTTTTTCTTATACATTCCTTACACACAAGTTTGCTACTCATTAACATATGCTTAGTATTATTATTAATTTGTTTAAATTCAATTTTTTGAAATTATGTAAAGAATGTATGACATATCTCTAAATATACACAAAAGATCAAGTCTATTATTCAGCAAAATATATGAATATTTAAATTTAAATTGATAAGTATAGCTTTGGGTTGATAATTCAATAGGGATAAGAAATATTTTCCATAAGGACCATTTTTGAGGGGTTCAGGGGCCTTTCCTATTGGGTTAGGTATACTCTCCAGAAGCTATTGCTTTAAAGAAGAGAATGGACTATCAAAATGTGAAGAAGGATAATCCAAAATTATACAAAGCTCATAAGACATAGCCTTCTAGCGTGAATAAAAGCTAGTAATAAGGAATGATCCAAATATGAAAAGGTTGACGGACTCTGATTATAAGAAATATTACTGGGAAAATTATTAAGTGTGAGGTATGCATGGAAGAAAGAAAAATAAAAAGGTACCAGATATGGATATCACACTTGCATGCAACAAAACTAGTAACAATATTTAAAATTTACTTTCAGAATAATTATTTTAAATTAGAAATCACAAATAATTTAAGTTTGATAATTGATAAGTCATCAATTCACATGAATCTTTTCAAAAATAATTCTGTTAAAGTAATATGCCCATGGAACAAGATAAAGATGAATGATAAACAGTTCAAGTGTAAAAGCAAAGAAACAAACTAAGTCTAAGACAGCTCCTAGTAGTATTAAGGGTGCTTTAGGTCTTTTAACCTTAAGTAAGGGTAGTAGAAGTGAGAAAAAAAGAGGAGGGGATATGGGAAGGGAGAGGACTGGAGAAGAGTTATCTAAATGTATGTCAACATTTTCTTCTTGGTGATGTCAAACACATACACCAAATTTATATGTATA
>NW_005369060.1:74815-123255 GCF_000412655.1 Myotis brandtii | reverse complement strand
TATATACATATATATATTTAAATATGCTTTTATTGATTTTAGAGAGAAGGGAAGGGAGAGGGGGAGAGAGAGAGAGACAGAGAAAGAAACATCAATTAGTTGCCTACCTTACACACCCTGACAGTAAGGTTGAATGACCAACCTAAGTATGTGCCCTGACTGGTAATTGAACCAGTGACCTTTAGGTGCCTGGGATGATGCATGACCAACTGAGCAACCCTGGCCATGCCACACTAAATTTTAAAGCAGATGAAAAGGTAAACATTTAACCAGATGGGTTCAAATACATGTAAAACTCTGAGCATCATAGCAAGAATAGTTTTTTTTCAGGGCCATTTGTTTGAAGCCATAGATATCATAGGCTTTGAGGGGTTAAAAGGGCCCTTACTTTTAATATCAGGTGCTAATTTTAAAAAAAACTTCCATTTTTCTTTGATGTGAAATATATATTTAATTAATTAATTTTTAAAATGAAATATGTATGGCGCTTCCTTTCTGGAGACCATTTTGGTTACTGTTGTTTTATATGCACCTATGTGCAAGGGAAACATATCAATTAAATAAATAAAACCTAATTGAGAAATGCAGTGAAGCAAACAGATTGCAGAGCTGAGAACAAGATAGAAAGATCCTTTGTTCTTTCCAGAGAACTCGCATTATATCAAAATATTACATTACACCCAGATAGCCAATAACTCCGTGTGCAATCAGAACACCTATATTCTGTATTAGTGTGATGCTACAGATCTGGAGAACTTTATTCTTAAAATCTGTATTCTTGTGTTTCTGTAATATTTACGTTCCCAAATTCTGTTATTCAAAGGGATTAGAGGATTAAAAACGGAGTCTTCTGAGGCATTTTAAATTAGGTTAAAGAGTCAGGAAATAAATCAAAACTGCAAACTGTGTGGAAGAATTCTGCCTTCTCTGGTTGGCTTAAAGGATAGTCAAATAAAGCAAACAACTTTGAACACTATGACTTGTGTTTTCAGAAAAAGATGGACAGCATATTTCATTAACTTTTATCCATTACTATGTGGCCAAGCTGCAAGTAAGAAAACAAAATCACACTGGGCAGCAAATTCTTTGTTTGTGTCTTTTTTTTTAAAGGATAGAATGTGTACAATCATATCGTATTGATATTTACAGAAAATATCGATTTTATATAATTGCATATAAGTAGAGCAGTAAGTAGTACCCCTGATATATCATTGAACTACTAGTGGATATCAAATATATACTAACTGAAGCTTGTGAGGAAAAATATCAAATTTTGAGAGAAGTCTCTCTCTGATAATGGCTAAAACTGTTTAGTTATTAATTGGAAAAATCTTTAGTTGCCTACCTTACACACCCTGACAGTAAGGTTGAATGACCAACCTAAGTATGTGCCCTGACTGGTAATTGAACCAGTGACCTTTAGGTGCCTGGGATGATGCATGACCAACTGAGCAACCCTGGCCATGCCACACTAAATTTTAAAGCAGATGAAAAGGTAAACATTTAACCAGATGGGTTCAAATACATGTAAAACTCTGAGCATCATAGCAAGAATAGTTTTTTTTCAGGGCCATTTGTTTGAAGCCATAGATATCATAGGCTTTGAGGGGTTAAAAGGGCCCTTACTTTTAATATCAGGTGCTAATTTTAAAAAAAACTTCCATTTTTCTTTGATGTGAAATATATATTTAATTAATTAATTTTTAAAATGAAATATGTATGGCGCTTCCTTTCTGGAGACCATTTTGGTTACTGTTGTTTTATATGCACCTATGTGCAAGGGAAACATATCAATTAAATAAATAAAACCTAATTGAGAAATGCAGTGAAGCAAACAGATTGCAGAGCTGAGAACAAGATAGAAAGATCCTTTGTTCTTTCCAGAGAACTCGCATTATATCAAAATATTACATTACACCCAGATAGCCAATAACTCCGTGTGCAATCAGAACACCTATATTCTGTATTAGTGTGATGCTACAGATCTGGAGAACTTTATTCTTAAAATCTGTATTCTTGTGTTTCTGTAATATTTACGTTCCCAAATTCTGTTATTCAAAGGGATTAGAGGATTAAAAACGGAGTCTTCTGAGGCATTTTAAATTAGGTTAAAGAGTCAGGAAATAAATCAAAACTGCAAACTGTGTGGAAGAATTCTGCCTTCTCTGGTTGGCTTAAAGGATAGTCAAATAAAGCAAACAACTTTGAACACTATGACTTGTGTTTTCAGAAAAAGATGGACAGCATATTTCATTAACTTTTATCCATTACTATGTGGCCAAGCTGCAAGTAAGAAAACAAAATCACACTGGGCAGCAAATTCTTTGTTTGTGTCTTTTTTTTTAAAGGATAGAATGTGTACAATCATATCGTATTGATATTTACAGAAAATATCGATTTTATATAATTGCATATAAGTAGAGCAGTAAGTAGTACCCCTGATATATCATTGAACTACTAGTGGATATCAAATATATACTAACTGAAGCTTGTGAGGAAAAATATCAAATTTTGAGAGAAGTCTCTCTCTGATAATGGCTAAAACTGTTTAGTTATTAATTGGAAAAATCTAAATAGAATTAGACAATGCTCTTATTGCAATAACCAGATTATGTTTCCTAAATGTCCTAAATTTTTTAAATATTTAATTCTACATTTTGTTTCGTTTTGTGTTTGCTTTGGTGTTAAATTTTCTGCTAATTGTATTCATTTCTAAATTTATTTTTTTTCAAAGTTGAAGAAATCATGTAATTGACAATTTTGGAGGTATGATGACTCTAATAAACTATTTTATAACTTTTACATTACCCTTTATAGTTATAGTGTCGCTAAGCAGAATATTCATCTCTTTATCAAACCTAGAAGTTGCCGTCCATAAGCTATGGCACAGATATTCACCCTCTCTTCTGTTTACCAAATTGCCAGACTTGCACTTTCTGATTTTTATCTCTAAACTTGTAAATTTTCTACTCTGTCCCTCAGTAAAGCATTTTCAGCATTTTGAAATAGAATAAAGCACATATTTGAGTTTACTCATGAGCAAAATTTCTACAGATAAAAAGGAAATATCTGCACTGACCTTCCAATTAGTTTAAAGCCTGGGTTTTTTGTTGGTTTTGATTAGCAAGGCAAATGTGGCGGACCTTTTCTGTTTCCCAGCCACCCCCACCTCCCTTCTCCAGACTCCAATTTAAAAAAGTAATATGATTTAACAAAACATGTCTCCCAAGAATGAGAGAACTGCTGGGATATTTCTGAAGTTCATTTTGACTTTCACATGATAACCTCTATTATATACATACTAGAGGCCCAGTGCACAGAATTGGTGCACTGGAGGGGGGGTCCCTAAGCCCAGCCTGCACCCTCTCACACTCCAGGACCCTTCGCTCTGTACCGCCCACCTGCTCTCTGCTCCTTACTGCTTGGCTCGCTGCTCCTTAGTTCTGCCCCGGAGGTGGGAAAGGCTCCTGCCACTGCCCCGATGCTCGCCTCTGGCTGGGCAGTGCTTCCCCTATGGGAGTGCACTGACCACCAGAGGGCAGCTCCTGCGTCTGCCCCCTGGTGGTCAGGGCCCATCATAGTGACTGGTTGTTCTGGTCATTCTGCCATAACAGTTGCTTAGGCTTTTATAATATAGATTTTTTCCATCTGTCTCTGTCTCTATTCCTTTCATATTGCTAGGTATCCATTCAGCTGGTCACAACACAAAATTAACACCCACACCCACACACACACACACACACACACACACACACACACACACACTTGGCTAAACTTTTACATAAAAAATAAGTTTGATTTATTTTCCAAGATCCACCAACATGAAAGCCACAGTGCACACCTATTCTGTATGTAGGACATTTATAGGACTGCGTTTGAATAGATGTGAGAAAAAGACCAAGAAGGTAGGAACAGCATCAGCACATTCAACACAGTAGCTGTGTTTCCATTCCCCCTATGGGAGTGCACTGACCACCAGAGGGCAGCTCCTGCGTCTGCCCCCTGGTGGTCAGGGCCCATCATAGTGACTGGTTGTTCTGGTCATTCTGCCATAACAGTTGCTTAGGCTTTTATAATATAGATTTTTTCCATCTGTCTCTGTCTCTATTCCTTTCATATTGCTAGGTATCCATTCAGCTGGTCACAACACAAAATTAACACCCACACCCACACACACACACACACACACACACACACACACACACACACACTTGGCTAAACTTTTACATAAAAAATAAGTTTGATTTGTTTTCCAAGATCCACCAACATGAAAGCCACAGTGCACACCTATTCTGTATGTAGGACATTTATAGGACTGCGTTTGAATAGATGTGAGAAAAAGACCAAGAAGGTAGGAACAGCATCAGCACATTCAACACAGTAGCTGTGTTTCCATTCCTTGTATATTTTTGTTGTGTGTTAAAAATCCCTGCGATCCTTAGGCCACCCTTTCATTACCCGTGAAATCCATTGTTTTAAGCAATGAATATAAAAATGTGGATGGGAACACTGAGAATACATACTGCCTTCTTTAACTTCACAGATATTGTCTAGAATTAATAAAACCATTTGACCAAAGCATACACCATACGTTAATTTTGCAACTGAAAAGTCAATTGATAAGCTCTGAACTCAAAAGACAGTTTCATAAACCTACAAATATTCTCAGTTTTATAAAATGTAGTGTGTGTAGTCTATTTTTGAACAAATTAAAGGGTAACAATGGTAGTACCAGTGGCATAAAACATCTACAACCAACAAATCATTTTCAAGACAGCCTGTTTCTGAGTATTATTATGACAGTTGGACTTTGGTCAAATTTTAAAATATCACAAAAAACTGGAGTCCTTTAGCAAGAATACCAAAGGTCATCTATTTAATAATTAATAGGTTGTTATTAAATGATTATTTCCAAAGGTCTCATTTATTTTGCCAGCAAAGTGGCTTTTTAATGTCATGATTCCTCTTCAGATGTGAAAGGCTTTTTTTTTTTAATCCTTTAAGAGATATTTTACCTTATGTTGTTTTTTATTTAGCAAAGGTACAACATTAATTTGAGAATAATAATCATGGGTATGTACACTAATTTCAGATATGCCCACCACAATTCTCAAACACACGGAAAATTTCAGCAGTCCCTGATAACTATTTGATTGACCATATCTCAGGGTATGTTGTGTAAGGCTTCAACACATTCCTGAATTAGCACATGCATTTGTTCTCTGGGCAACTAGATGAGCTAGTTAAAGAGCAGAGAATGCTCTGTCTGCTTTGAATAACAAAAAGATAATTTCATTTTTCTCAGTGTGCTTACAATTCAACTCTACAGCTTTACTCCATTTTCATGGAATAACAATGTAAATGGCAGCACCAGCCCCACAACACTTCTATTCCCTGGTGTCCTCAATTCAGAATTTCTAATTTTGTCTACTGAATAACTGCAAATGTCTCTTCAGTCCTGAGTTAGGTTTTGTAAAGCTTTAGGGAATTAAGATTAACACATCAGGTTCCTTACTTCAAAACTGGTAATAGTCAAGTTGATTATTTTATAACTAGAGGTCCGGTGCACAAAATTCATGCACTCGGGTTGGAGGGAGGGAGAGGTCCCTAAGCATGGCCTGTACCCTCTTACAGTCTGGAAGCCCTTGGGGGATGTCCGACTGATGGCTTAGAGTGAGCCTAAGCGGGCATTCGGACATCCTTAGCACTGCTGTTGAAGTGGGAGAGGCTCCCGCCACTGCAGCTGCGCTCACCAGCCATGAGCCTGGCTTCTGGCTGAGTGGCACTCCCACTGTGGGAGCTTCACTGACCAACAGGGGGCAGCTCCTGCATTGAGCGTCTTCACCCTGGTGGTCAGTGCATGTCATAGCAAGCTGTTGTGCGGCCTTATATCATTAGCATGCTTTGATTGGTTGAACAGATGACCAGAAGACCAGACACTTAGCATATTAAAATTTTATTATATAGGATGTATCATTTAAAGTGATTCTAAGTTATTTTACTATTCTTGTCCCCTCCATTTTCCTATACATTTAATTTGGGGAGTCAAAGAGTAGTTTTTCTAAAAAATTAAATTAGGTGAAATTTCACTTGCTTTCTTATTCAGTACTTGGTGTTTCCAAAAAACATTCCTGACCAAGAAACCAAATGGTGTTAGAGAGGTGCCTCAGCTGTTTTCTATGTCTAAATAATATAGAAACATTTTTAATTAAATGCTTTTTATTGTACTGTGACAACTTTATATAATTACCAATATTAATATCTCTCCTCAAACACTTTTGCTCTACAAGTTTCTATACTGTTTACACCCTGCCCCGTGTCTTTGAAAGACAATTATATTTATAACTAGAGTCCCAGTGCACAAAATTCTTGCACTTGGGGGGTCCATCAGCCTGGCCTGCAACCTCTCACAGTCTGGGAGCCCTCTGGGCATGTCCCACTGATGGCTTAGGCCTGCTCCCTGCAGGAGAGCAGCGAGACATCCTTAGCGCTGCTGCAGAGGTGGGAGAGGCTCCCGCCACCACCACTGTGCTTGCCAGCCATGAGCCCGGCTTCTGCCTGAGTGGCGCTCACTATGTGAGAGCACACTGACCACCAAGGGGCAGCTCCTGCATTGAGCGTCTGCCCCCTGGTGGTCAATGCACATCATAGCAATCGGTCATTCCACCGTCGGCCCGAAACCAGCTCTCCAACATCCTCCAACGAGTCCCAGAATGTGAGAGG
Organism: Myotis brandtii; assembly: GCF_000412655.1. NCBI lineage: Eukaryota > Metazoa > Chordata > Mammalia > Chiroptera > Vespertilionidae > Myotis > Myotis brandtii. The sequence continues at coordinate 116,532 of NW_005369060.1, read as the reverse complement.
GCGCAGGCCAGGCCGAGGGACCCCACTGGTGCACGATGGGGGCCGGGAAGGGATGCAGGAGGTTGGCCAGCTGGGGAGGGACCACGGGAGGGCTACAGGACATGTCAAGCCCATCTCACTCAGTCCCAATCGGCCAGACCCCAGCAGCAAGCTAACCTACTGGTGGTCAGTGCACATCATAGTGACTGGTCAACTGGTCAACTGTCTGCCCCCTGGTGGTTAGTGCACGTCATAGCAAGTGGTTGAGTAGCCTTAGCATATCATTAGCATATTACGCTTTGATTGGTTGAATGGCCAATTGGACAACCAGAAGTTAGCATATTAGGCTTTTATTATATAGGATTACTGGTTTAGTACATGCCTTCTTCAAGTGACCATGAGGGCAGCTCCCTGAGAGCATGGAGAATAGGTCATTCCTCTTCATCTCTGTATCATAGCACCTGGCCCAGCACCTGGAATGTTGTAGGTCCCCAATAAATATGGAGGAAATGAGTGAATGAAATTATATCAATCCATGGGTCCTTATCTACACACAACCTCCACAATACTCATTAATCTTCAATATTCATATTTGCAACTACTTAGGTAATACAACAAAATAAAATAAGGATAATAATTTTAAGATAGAGTTTCCAAAATGTCTTCCTTCAAAAATTCATCATTTAGAATATAATTTTTTAAAAACTATGTTGAATTTATTAGTGATATTGAAACTGGGAGGACTATTTTCAAAGTTTTCACATTTATACTTTCTTTTCAAGTTCCTTATTTGAGACAGCATTCTTTTTTTTCTTTCTTTCTTTTTTTCAAGATAACACAGAGTCAGGTAGCTCATAAGGCCTTTGTACATATAAATGAACACCTAAGTACATTGTAGATTGAGATCCCATTATTCCTTTAGCATGTATTTTCAGCTCAATGCACCATGGATAGATCCCTTCTATCTGTGATGAAGATAGAATAGAAACCAGAAAATACATATTTAAAAACTTGACTGTAGAGATTCTTATTCTACATTCTAAAGATGTATAAATCTAATTTAGCAGATACATATATGATAACACAATATGAGAATTTCAGCTGCTGGACAACATGTGAGCAGAGCTGTGACCTTATGTGTACATGTGAAATTTCCTCAATCATCACAAATTGAAGTTAATTCCAGAATATCTGTTTAAGACTCACACACAGAGAAATGACTGATGGTTGTCAGAGGTAAGGGGGTTCAGGGACTGGATGAAGAAGGTGAAGGAATTATGAATTACAAATTGGCAGTTACAAAAGTCATGGGAATGTCTAGTACAGTATAGGGAATCTATATATATAAAAGCCTAAGCGACTGTTAAGACTGGTTGACCAAAGGACCAGTCCACCAGTCGCTATGATGTGCACTGACCACCAGAAGGCAGATGCTCAATGCAGGAGCTGCCCCCATCGTGGTCAGTGTGCTCCTACAGCCAACCTCCTGTGCCTGGCCAACATCCCGCAGTCCCTCCCCACAGCCGGCCAGCCCCAATCAGCCCCAATTGGGACTTGCTGAGACAGCCCTGATTGGCCCTGATCACCAGCCAGGCCAAGGGACCCCACTCATGCACTAATTCGTGCACCAGGTCTCTAGTATAGTCATGAATATTTTAATAACTATATATGGTTCCAGTTGGGTACTGTAAATATTGGGGGAACATTTTGTAAATTATGTGATTGTCTAACCAGTATGCTATACTATCTGAAACCAATACAAAATAATATTGAAAGTAAACTGTGATTGAAAAATTAAAAAATAATATCTGTTTAAATCTGAAGATTAAATTTTTATCTTGTGTAATAGATTTTTAATTTTTTTTACCGCAGAACCATGTGTAATAGATTTTTAATTTTTTTTATCTCAAAACCATGAAGTAAAAATTACCATACAAATCTTAATTATCCCATAAAATCTTAATTTAAATAGTCCAATATAGACACATGCACTAGCACATATAGCTTGACAAAATTATTTGGAGTAATTTGACAAAGTTATTTAGTGTTTAAACCTAAATGGACATTCTTTATCAAGAGTTGATTGTTCATGTTAATCTTCATTGGATAAAAAAGTTGATATAAAGAATGTACTACCTACATTCATATCTCCCAAACTTTGTTCCTTGAAGTAATAATGCTTCAGAAAGTTAAGAAGGCTATTTGAAACAGAAGAGTTGAGTCAAATGCGTTTTAAAAACCTCATTAGGTAACTGTAAAGGGGTTTATTTTCTGCAGGACTTTTCAGAGCCTTTAGTTTACTGATGTGTATCATAAATTGCCATAAAAAGTGGAATATAGACAAATCTGAATTTCTTGTTACTAATTCTCTGCTTATTTTTATCTTTCTTAGTTTATTTTTCACCATGAAGTTTCAAAAATTTACACAGTAAAACATAACTCATTTTTAATGATATGATATTATTACTCGAGAAATCCTCAATTGAGCAGAGAATAAAACAGCACCAAGAAACATTTGAAACATGATCAAATGTATTCAAAAGATAATGAGTAGTAAAACCAGCACTTGAATTTACCTCTGATAAGTTCCATAATAACAATAACAAAAACATAATATATAATGAGTTATTTCTACATACAGGGCAACAAGATTAATATTTATTTTGTTAATTTATTACAATATTCCTATGTATTGATACTACAACTCTATTTCTACACAGAACTTTTGAGCAAATATAAATGACTTTTAAGCAATTTTTATCACTAAATTTAGAAAATTTTACATGATATACCCCCACTGCCTTAAACCTGATATTAAAACTTACATTTTGTTGCCTTTCATTACATTTTCTATAAAAAAAAGAATGTTTATTTAAAACAACAACTTAACATTGTGAATCAGTTACCCAAGTCTGAGTGAGTTGCAATCCCCTACATTGGTATTTGAAATCTCTAATTCATTATTTAATGATTATTCCTACTAGAGACTCTCAGTGTGTGTATTATATATGTATGTACAGCCAAGTGCAGCATAAAGTTCTGGTGAATGATGGAGCATATATATAAAGGTGGTTCCATAAAATTATAATGGAGCTGAAACTATCCTACATTGCAGTTGTCATAACATCAAAGTGTAACACATTACTCATGTGTTTGTTGTGATACTGGTGTGAACAATCCTATTGTGCTACCAGTTTTATAAATATACTAGAGAACCAGTGCATGAAATCCATGCACTCAGGGAGGGGGTCCCTGTTGCAGTCTGGGAGCCCTCGGGGGATGTCCGACTGACGGCTTAGGCCCGCTCCCACCACCACTGCTGTGCTTGCCAGCCATGAACCCGCCTTCTGGCTGAGCGGTGCTCCCCCTGTGGGAGTGCACTGAGCACCAGGGGGAAGCTCCTGCGTTGAGCGTGATCAGGCCGAAATTGGCTCTCCAACATCCCCGTGGGGTCCCAGATTGCAAGAGGACTCAGGCCAGGATGAGGGACCCCAAGAGTGCATGATTGGGGCCAGGGAGGGATGCAGGAGGGCGTGCCCGGCCCGTCTTGCTCAGTCCCAATCAGCCAGACCCTAGCAGCAAGCTAACCTACCAGGTGGAGCGTCTGCCCTCTGGTGGTCAGTGCACATCATAGCAACTAGTCAACCGGTCAACTATCTGCCCTTTGGTGGTCAGTGCACATCATAGCAAGTGGTTGAGCGGCCTTAGCATATCATTAGCATATTACACTTTGGTTGAATGGACAACCAGATGACCGGACACTTAGCATATTAGGCTTTATTATATAGGATAGTGCAAATAATTGCAATTGTAAGCTATACCATCTAGGTTTGTGTTGGTACACTCTATGCCAGTGATGGTGAACCTTTTGAGCTCGGCGTGTCAGCATTTTTAAAAACCCTAACTTAACTCTGGTGCCGTGTCACATATAGAAATTTTTTGATATTTGCAACCATAGTAAAACAAAGACTTATATTTTCGATATTTATTTTATATATTTAAATGCCATTTACCAAAGAAAAATCAACCAAAAAATGAGTTTGCATGTCACCTCTGACACGCGTGTTATAGGTTCGCCATCACTGCCCTATACTGTTTGCATAATGACAAAATCACCTAATGACACATTTTCTCAGAACATATCTCCATCTGTTAGGCAGCACATGACTGTATATATTATACAGAGTTTCAAATCAAAGCAGATAACATAAAAAACAATAGTAACAGCAAATGCTTGATGAGTTCCTACTCTATCAACAATTGTAAGTTCTTCACATTTATACACTCATTCTATTAACAAAACTACCCAATAAGATAAACATCACTTTACAGGTGATTAAAATGAAAAAGAATTAACTTGTCCAAGGTCAAACAGTGAGAATGGTACTACTAGCTTTTGAACTTAGATAATCTTATACTTGATTACTTTGTGTGCTGCCATCACTTGAATAAATGGGATGAAATCATTTTAATATGATTTTCAACTTTAATGAGGAATGCAATTCACAGTGCTTATGTGATATAGGATCTTATATGTTGAAAGTATTACAGATATCCCCTTTTTCCCTACTGACCCCCTCCACCCTGCTCCTGTCCCCTCTTCAGGCCTTCTAAGAACAATTTTTTGTCCATAGGCTATGCATGCATATATGTATATAACTTTATTGGTTAATTTCTTCTCCTCCCCCTTCTCCCACTTCCCTCTGAAATATGTCAATCTGTTGCATGTTTCAATGTCTCTGGATCTTATTTGTTCACCAGTTTATTTTGTTCATTAGATTCCACATATGAGTGATATCATGTGATACTTGTCTCTCTGACTTGCTTATTTTGCTTAGCATAATACTCCCCAGATTCTCCATGCTGTCTCAAAGGGTAAGAGCTCCTTCTTTTTTTTTTACTGCTGCATAGTATTCCATTGTGTAAATGTACCCCTAAGAACATAGGGGTGCATACATTCTTTCTGATTGGTGCCTCTGGCTTCTTAGGATATATTTGTAGAAGTGAGTAGATTGGAACAGGAATTTTAATCCTGATTCCATAAAATAATGATACCCTTTTTTTTTTCTTCTTCTCCATGGAGCAAATATTTTTATTTATATATTTTAAATTTCTAACCCCAATAAAATATTTATTTTCCTAAAAATTAATTAAATATGCACTTTCTTCAATATAACATAAAAACACACATGATGGCAGAAAAATCTTAAGTAATAAGACAAAACTGGTCACAGAAAGCTACTTGGCTAAGGACAAAGCTGTAAGCTTGATACTTTGCCTTCACCATCATAGTAAGTGGCACTGCAATCTCTACTCATTTGCTCAGACAAAAAGAAAAGGTATTAGAAATTATCTTCAACTCCTTTCTTAGTTTATTATTATTGATCAGTGAATCAATGTGTTTTAACTTTACTTCCAAATATATTCTGTATCATTCTATATTTCTGAATTTTCTACCAAACTACTGCAACAGTATACTAATTGCTTCTCACTATAAAATAGTCTTTTACAAATATATCACAGAAAATTCCATTGCCTTCCTTAAAACTCTTCTCAATATTTTTAGAATTAAATCCCTACTTTTTAGTAGAGTCAACAAGGCACTACAGAGTCAATACTCTGCCCACCTCTCTGGTTCAACTCCATTCACTACACTCTAGAAACACTATCATGTTGCTTTCCTATCTCAGGGACTTGTGCTTGCTTTTCCCCTAGAATGTTCTTTCTTGTCATTGTCATTGTCCTTTTAATCTTCAGGTCTCAGACTATATAGTGCTGTTGTATTCCCACCTTTTGTTTTCCCATTACATAATCATTCTATCTCATTATTTCACTTTCTTCCTAGAATTCATCACTACATGAAATTACTTGTTAATGATCCATTTTACCATTAGATGTAAATATTATATATTTTTTAAATATATTTTTATTGAATTTTAGAGAGCGAGGAAGAGAGAGAAAGAAAGATCAATGTGAGAGTAAAACATGGATCAGTTACCTCGTGCACGCCCTCTACCATGGGAGTGTTGAGGCTGCAACCTGGGCATGTGCCCTGACCAGGAATCAAACCAGCAACTTTTTGGTGCACAGTATGACACCCCACAAATGGAGCCACACCGACCAGGGCATAAATATTATTTTTTTATTTACTGATTTATCCTAAGTATCAAGAATATTGCCTGGGACATGGTAGAAACCAATAAAAATCCTTAACAATGAATGAATAAATATAACATGTTGTGAGTAATAAAGGAAACTAGCATTAAGCATTTTGGATGGAAAAACAAGTATGCATAAACTAATTTAAGAGATTTTACCAAAAGATAATTTTGAGCATTTGATAATGCACAATGCAGAAATGCAGATGATAGCTCATACTTTATAACAAGAGCAAGATTATCCTAAAACAGAGTGCTAAAGGATAAAAACGCCATAGCAGAGACTATGATAAACATGACAAAATAAAAGAGAATCTAGATGATGTAAGACCATAGTTGCAAGGAATGCTTATAATTTTCTTAGTGAGAAAGAACTAGAAGTGAATATCAAAACCCCCTATAGTATCATATGTATGTGTGTTTGTTTATGTATAGATATATATGTAAATATATGTGTACTAGTATATACATATATATATACTAGTATAGATATATATGTAAATATATGTGTACTAGCATATACATATAAGTATTTGGCTTTTTCTACTCTGTTTATGGCATTACAAGTGTCTAATGAGCAGGACCATACCACGCCCACCTCTGTAGCTCACAGAAGGAAGGTTCTCTGTCTATGATGTTCTCTAGAGATTCAAATTTAAAGAAATCTCAGGTAGTCGGCTCAAATGTGAATGGCATTAAACAGACACAATAAGTCTACACTAAATATTGGTCTTCAGAAAAATACTGGAGAGGAGAGAGAGAGAGAGAGAGAGAGAGAGAGAGAGAGAGAGAGAGAGAATAGGGGAAAACTTAGAAAAGCTGTCCCAGCAGGATCTATTATTGGGGTTTGACTGGGGATCAGAATACAAACATTTTCGTATGAGAGTTTTGGACCAAGATTCTTGAAAACTATATTCTTTTTAAAGTGAAAAATTTTCAGTTTGAAATAGCAGTGCATTCCAAATATTAAGAACCAAATACAAACTTGATTCTGAAAATTAATCTTTACATAGACTAACCAGTCTGCCCTTATTTTCTGGTGAGACTGAATGATAACTCATCATGAAAAGGTCTGTGCTCCGCTAATCTAGAAAATAGCACATTGAAACCTTGAAACAATCCATAACAACAATCTCAGTGAAATGCAATTAAACCGTTGAGTTGCACATTAATCTTTTTAACTGTGAGAATGATTGAATGATGCTGCTATGAAATTCTCCAAATTAATATTCTTTACTCATAATAATACAGACAACAAAGTGAGAAAAAATTTTTTCTTTAAATTCTCCTCCTCAGTTTTCAGTTATGCATTGAGTTTGAATAGGCATACAAAGAGAATGATATATTTTCTATGTAGTGCATCCCTGGGAAAGCTTCTCAGTGAATTACTCATCAAATTAAAATAACGATTCAAAAAAAAAAAGGAAAGAAAATATGGCAAGATCAATAAAAGTACTTTAGTGGGAAATCAAGGAATAATTTATCTTTCTTAGGAGTTTAGCACCAGTTTATTTCTTTTGTAGGTGCAGCTAATCCATAGATCTAGACTAACTGCATGATAAATTTCAATCTTGGGATGTTCCAGCAATAGATCTCTTAATAATGAGAAGCACATCTCTCATACAATCTGCACTGAATCAAATGTTTAGCAGGACCTTGCGAAGCTTCCCCTAACTCACTGCCCATCGGCACTTTCTACGAGAGAAAGAATTACTAGACAATTGAAACAAATTCACCACTTGAGGAAGTATCTGGCATCACATAAAGTCCCAGGAAAGAGAAAAATGGTTCTGCCTTTCTGACCCTGTCTCTTGGCTCTCACCACCTTGCCTAGTGACAAATACTCAGGTGAAGTTAACTCTTACTTCCACTGTGAATGTTGCAAAAAGAGGACATCTGAGAATGAGATTCTGTGTTTGTATTTATATTTGGATGAATAATACTAAAATGACAAGAAGAACCTGGTTCAAGGATCTTTTTTTCCTTAATACCTGAACAAATTGGTGAGTGTTAGGATTTTTTAGAATAGTATGAAAACACAGCATTTGCAAACCCTAACATCTGAAAATTATGGTTATCCCTCACCTCCCTTTACCTACCATCTCTCATTTCTCTCTTGCTATTTTATAATAAAAAATCATATCACCAGGCTGGCATGGCAGAGTGGTTAAGCGTTGACCTATAAACGAGGAGGTCATGGTTTGATTCCCTGTCAGGCGGGGCACATGCTTGGGCTGTGGCTCTGTCCCCAGTGTGGCGCATGCAGGAGGCAGCCAATCAATGATTCTCTCTCATCATTGATGTGTCTATCTCTCTCTCCCTCTCCCTTCCTCTCTGAAATCAATAAAAATATATTAAACAAACAAAAACACAAAAATCATTTTCATAAAATCCTTCTCTGTAGTCTAATTAGTTTCAGATTTGAGGGGGGGAGGATAGTAAATATTTTCTTGTCTTTGAGAATACATTCAAGGCATTTTTTAAAAAAAAATTTTTAATATATTTTATTGATTTTTTACAGAGAGGAAGGGAGAGGGATAGAGAGTTGGAAACATCAATGAGAGAGAAACATCAATCAGCTGCCTCCTGCACACCCCCTACTGGGTATGTGCCCACAATCAAGGTACATGCCCTTGACTTGAATCGAACCTGGACCCTTCAGTCCACAGACCAAAGCTCTATCCACTGAGCCAAACCGGTTAGGGCTCAAGTCATTTTTTAAAGCGCAAAAAAAAGGAGTGGCCTTTTAGACCAGTTTATTATGTTGTCAAAGGTGGCATGATGGCAACTATGGAAAGTTTATGTCTGTTAAAGTTGAGCAAATTTATTTAAATACATCCAATCTAGAAAAAAATCAAATTTAGTGTTTTTATTGAAATATTATAGGGCTTTAAAGGCACCTGAAATTCACCAGCCATTGTCTACTATTATTGGATGCTTTTCAAAGAATTATTTTTTCCCAAAATATAAATTTACTGCTTTTATAGAAAATAATTTTAGGTTATATATTTTAATTGTAAAAATGTTCATATTGCATAATTCAAGGGTCATTATAATTCTGTTAAAAGGACATCATTATTAGATCATTTTGTGGTATCCAGAAAGTAAGAAAGTGGTTAATAAAAACAAAACAAAAACATGCTAAAAAGAAAAAGTGGGGTCATATCCAAAGGTCATAGTAGCCACCTGAAATAAATCTCAAGGACCAAATTTACACCATTTTTATCAACAAAATAAATAATAATAGTATTAGATTATAACCAAAAGAGTTTAATTAATACCCATGATTATATACATATGTAAATAAATAAATAAGTGGGGAGAAATAACACTTCTTAAATTAAAAAATCAATTTGTAAAATGTAGAAGACATGAGATAATTTAAAATCAGCATTTCATCACCATAAGCCAGGATCTTTGATGGAAGTTAAATTAGTGAGCAAAACTTTAGTGTGTAGAATTAATAGCAGAAATAGGATATCTTAAAAAATATTTTATGTAATAGGCGGAATAATGTCCTACCAAAATTGTCCAAGTCCTAATCCACAATACCTGTGAATCTGCTATTTTGCATGGCAAAAGAGAATTAAGAATGCAGATAAAATAAAAGTTGCTAATCAGCTGACCTTAAAATAGGGAAGTTATCTCGGACTATCTGGGTAGGCTCCAATGTAGTCACAAAGGTCCTTAAAAATTGAAGAAGAGGTTAGAATGATGCAAAGTGAAAAGACTTGATCCATCATTGTCAACTTTGAAGATAAAAGAAGGGACATGGGCCATGGAATGAGAGTGACTTACAGAACCTATAGAAGGCAGGCAAACAGTGTCTCCGGCAGCCTACAAAAAAGGAATTCAGCCCTACTGACACCTTGATTTTATTAGAATCTTGTGTCTGATAATACAGACTGTACGATAATAAATGTATTAAATATAAATAAATGTATTGTTTTATTTTTCCATATCAGGCAGAATGTTGATTTTAAATCTACTGAAATGGAGCTTTTCAAGTTGACAGATTTTTATCACAGTCTTGTGCATGCAAAACTGTTATGAAATAACTGGTTAAGTTATAACTATAACTTCACATTCCCAGTGCAACTCTTCTGAATCACTTCTTACATCAGTTCAGCAATACCTGCATTCTCTACACAATGACACCCTTGCTGTCATCAAGAGCATTTCTGGAAAGAGTGCTCTACCACTGTCTTCTGCTTAATGTCAGCAGGAAGCTTTGGACAAACATGTTTGATACCTTAATTGCAGTCCTGCTGAACACAAGAATTGATCGCACCAGTCTCATTGCTTTGAGTCGTGTTTCATCTATTCCAAGGTTTTGGCAATTTCTCCCACCTTCACTGCATAGCTTAAATTGTGACAGGCAGTTCTTTTGCATGTGTCTCAGTGACACATGTACAGTTTTATCTGCTTGTGGGTATCTTCCCTTCTCAGGGCCTGTAAAGCTTTTTGTTGTTGCTTTACAAGAAAATGTGGAATTATGGTCATTCCTCCAGTGACGGATATTTGCTTCACTAATACCAGATGTATTTCCTCCCCACTGCTCTGTTCATGCTTTTCTGCATGCACAACAACTTAGTTTCAGTGCTGAATCATAGTGTAATCCTTAGAAGACATTTTTAAATGCCAATTAAATCTGACACATTTGATAGCAACGATACAGTGATGACGCTAATACAAGCTGTGAGCTCACACGCACAGGCTAGGATAATTACATCAACTATTTGCCTGGTTGACAGTATTGGTGAGATGCATCCCAATTTCAGAAAAGTTAAAATGTGAGAACTAATAAAACACAGTTTACAAGCCTGTAATGTTTAATAGATTTACACAAGTGCAAAAAAAAAAAAAAGTCCAAGGATTAAGTATATGAGTAAAAGCTAGTAAAGCGAAAGATTATCTGCAAGATAAAATTTTCAATGCTTTGATTTGCTTTAAATTCCTTTTATTTTCATATGTAAATCTTTTTTTTAATTAGACATGAAATCCAAGTACAAACGCTCTCCAATATTTTAGCAATTGCAAAGCCAAGTGATTAAAGAGAGAGGTCCCACTTTTCCCATCATCCACTGACAAAGGGTGACAGCTGGGGCCACGGCATTGTTTGTAAATGACTGTGGTAATCTGTGATGACACAGTATAAAACCAGTGTGGGATCCTGGATTGAATCCTAGAGCAGAAAAAGATCACTATTTTTTTAAATGGTGACATCTTTAAAACTTCTATACTTTTGTTAATTTAGTATTGCGCAATAGTTAGTGTCTTCGTTTTGATAACTATTTTGTGACTGTAAGATGTTGGCATAAGGGGAAGCTGGGTGGAGGGGATATGGAGAATCTCTATACTATTTCCAACTCTTCTCTAAGTCAAACATTATGTCAAAACATATACACACAGTCACACACACATGCATATATATAGTGGCTCAAAATAGCATATAAAATTGCACTAAAATGAACATTTTTTTCTTAAACTCCCAGAAAAAGTGGACTTTTAAATTACACATTAGTGAAAATGTTTAAACAACCCTCAATAGAAAACAGTTTTTGCTTCCTATTTATAGAGGTTTCTAGCCTATATAGGGTCTCTCTCTCTCTCTCTCTCTCTCGCTCTCTCTCTCTCTAATGTTCTAATGTTTGCCATATGCCTAGATATTTTATTGACATAATATTGACTAGTTCTTAAGGGTTCCCATTAGAAAGTCTTCTTAGGGTTTTACAGTAATGTATATTATTTTGTACATTTAGGTGAGTTTTCCTACATTTATGTCCTACTAATATTAAATGAGGGTTTATTTATCTGGTTTTATTTTATTGTCTAGATGGATTTGTGCATTGCTATTTGTAATCAGTTTTTCCAGTTGTACTAAAAACTGATATTCGCAAATCTGAAGTTTGCAATGTGAATGTCAATATTGGTGCAACCTCTGCCCAATAAGGCAGCAATTCTCAACCTTTTTCATTTTATGGCACATATAAACTAATAACTAAAATTCAGTGACACACCAAAAACATTATATTGTTGTTGATCTGACAAAAAAATATAATTTTGATTCATTCACACTGAACTGCTATTGTTGTGTTGGCTGCTGTCATTTTCTTTTTTTTGACAATCTAAGGGAAAAGAGGTCAGTGTCCCTGACTAAAGGGTCAGGTATTGCATGTTTTAGAAATTCTTGTGGCACACTAGTGTGCCATGGCACAAAGATTGAAAATCGCTGCAATTAGGCATTAATATTGAACTATATTTTTCAAGGACAAGGTTTTTGCAAAATGAAAATACACAAGGGATTAAAAGATTTATCAGAAAAGCTAAATTTGAATTGCCTGGAAACTCTAAATGAGAATTTCTGTTTGAAGGCCTAGCTTGGGAAACTGCTATAATTCCCATCCCAGTCAGGCTATTTCTTTGCTGGATGCTCCGAACTGTCTTTATCCGTATAGCCGATCTCTCTCTCCACATTCCAGGTTGACTTATCCTGGAATTTACCAACATAAGATGCCTTTTCTCATCTGTTTCTTTTAAAGTTACAACAACTAAAATTATTAGGCTAATAGTTGCTGTTTGCTTTGAATTATTGTTAACTGGGTGATGGGAGGACAGGTGGAGGATGTTAGCTTACATATTAGTCTATGAAATCATGAAATGAATGAAATGAAGTTATAAAAACAGAAACACAGTTACCCAAGTCACAAAGATATGTATTACTCCTGTGTAAGAGTCAGTAGCTCTACACTGCACGGTAACAAGTAAAAGTGATTAATTTCAAATACAGTTCATGGCTGTATTGGAGGGGATAAATTGTATTTAATATATAAGTACAGAAAAATACATGTGTAAGTCATTTGAAAGAAAAAAGTAAAGAACACAAGGATCTTATATATCTAAATACTGAAATAAAAATTGCCTAATCATAAAAAATATACTTCCCATACATAAAAGAGATAACTAGCTATTTAATTATGAGTAGTAAAAAGAAGACAAGGTAATCACCAAGTTTTAATTATAGTTAAAAATCTATCATATATCAATCTATCTACCTATCTACTTATCTATGACATGTACATAGATATGTATTTGAAGAGTAACATCTGAGTGGGGAGAACATAAGTTTTGGTATGGTTACTCTGGACCCCAATACTTCAAGAGCCACGGTGGGGATACAATGCTTTAATTAAAACCAATCCCACAAAATAAAACTGTACTCTATGTGATCAATACAGTCAGTTATTATGCATAACTCTAATGAAAGAGCCACTTGTGAGGAAAAGTGGCTGCACCTTTTTCATAAAAATATCAGATTCTCTTAATTTTTAGATAAGGCAAGATTTTCTTTGAGTTTTGCAAGACATTTCTTGAATGCATTTCTGCAATGCAAGTATTTTTGGCTGCTGTATATCTTTCCCAGATTTTCCATCATTTTCTGAATGTGGAATTATGCATATTTTTACCTCATTGGACCCACACTTTAGTGAAGTTTGCACTCTCGAGTGTGCATCAGAGCAGCATATTTTCGCAAAATGTAGAAATCAGCTTTCTTGAGCATCAAGTTGTTTTCACTCACAAAACCCTTACTCACAGCTTAACAACCTGGCTTTGCATTTTCTGACCTATAAAGCGCAGCTGCTGTTGCCTTCATAACAACCTTTAACTTGTTTTGTAAAACTTTGTAAGGTAAGCATGAATTGTTCTTTTCTTTCATTGCAACAACTGAAAAATATTAAATATTTATGGAAAAATACTTGTCCTCCAAGACTTTCTTGTACTGAGGAGTGAATGGCTTTATGTCCCTGCCACCAATGCGGTGATGGAGGACCACATTCCCTCACGACAAAATTACTTTAAAAACCTCCTGGAGTTTCTGCTTTAGATTTACTCTTCTCAAGTCCATTCCTTATGAATTTGGAAGAACATGGCCCATCAGACATTATTTGCATCATTCAGTTTGCATCTTCTAGAAAACCTACAGTGTTCCCACCTGACGTATCTAAAACCTTCAGCCTTTTCTAGGACTCTTTTCCCTTTTTTGGAGAAAGGAGTTTCCAGAAAAGCTCATCCTTGTCAGAAAAGCCTTCCCCAAGCTTGAATCTGCATTCTCCCACAGTTAGGATAAAGGTCAAGATTTTCTTCAAACTGGGCCATATCTTAGAAAACTCATTCGTGGTTCCATGAATACATCTCTGATACTCCACACCTTCTCCTTTCTCTACTTCAGAGGTTGCTCTTCTGAGAGAGATAAATGGAAACTGGTAAGAGGCTTAGTTTTAAAAAATGGCAGAAGTTTTTAGTCATGAATAAATCCTTCAGGCAGAGGAGTAGGGGTTAGAAATAGGTTTACTGTTAAGCTCTTATGTGTTTCACGCTTGTGTGTAAACTTCATATGCAATGGAGAAGAGTTTGTCACCCCCAAAATAGGCCTCTTTGGGATATTATCTTAAGCTGATTAGTTATAAGAAATAAAAGAGTCCAAAAGAATCTTTGACCTTCTTTCTACTTGTGCAATAGAATTAGATAGAGGACCTGCTCCAGGAAGGTAGCGTTCCTCATAGGTAACTAGAGTGTAATAGGAACCAGGGTGATAGGGAGCAGTGAGCAAAGCCCTTTTAATCAAAGTCCTCTCTGTGTCCCATTGATAAAATGGCCCAGCAAACATTTGTTAATGGAACATTTTATTTTCCATCTCCATGTGAACTGTCTTCCTTCCGTTTGCAGTCCCAAACCACAACCCTCCCCCAGTCCCTACAAAGTGGCATATATGCTTCACCTCAGGATTCCTAGGGCCCTGCATTCTTATGGAACCCCCACATGTGCATATGCAATTAAGCTCCTTTATTTTCTCCTGTTACTTTGCCTCATGTCAATTTGATTATTAGACCAGCCAGAAAAATTAAAAGGAAAAGAGGGAGAAATTTTCCCTCCCCCACACATACATGTCAGAGCCCATTTCTAGCAGTCCAGACATGTGGAGCAGCAGGTGGAATTTTCTTTTTATATAAAGTATATATAATACTATTTATAATATACTATATATTGCTGTATACTATATCTTATATAAAAGGTGTGTAAAAAGTAAGATTACAGTTATATGTGAAACAGTTTATTCTTGTATGATTATTTATTAATTATAGTATTTCTATATGAACAATTGTAAACCTATTTTTGCTCCACCCTATATAATACTATATAAACTAATTCTATAAATATATATAATCTATATATATAAAAGCCTATGTGACCAAACGACCGAACAACTGGTCTACTGGTCACTATGATGGACACTGACCACTAGGAGGCAGACGCTCAACACAGGATCTGCACCCCGCCCCCCGCCCCAGTGGTCAGTGCGCTCCCACAGCAGGAGCGCCGCTCAACTGAGTAACAGGCGCCAGACGCAGGGCTCACGGTTGGCCACCATTGCCCAGAGACTGCAGCGGAGTGGCAGCGAGCCTACCGAGCAAAGGCAGCAGGCACAGCGGGGCCAGGAGTGGCAGGCAGGAATGGCAGGCAGTGTTGGACTGCCAGTTTCGGCCAGATCCCCGCAGGTCACACCGAGGGATCACACTGGTGCACGAATCCGTGCACCGGGCCTCTAGTTCTATATATAATTATCTGTATGTATCTATAAAGAGGGGACCCCAAGTGGAGTTCATAGGTAGAATGGAAAGGAGAAAGTCAGGGAAATGCACACATTCACCTGCTACAGTGCACCATACTTTCAGGGTCAAACAAACATATTTTCTCATGATATCTCCAGTTTCCAGGGAAACCACAGAATGACTCCTCTAGCCATAGAAAGTTTCCTCATTTATTGAAGAAAACTCTGGCTTGGGATCTGAGTCCTTGATCCGATATCACTGCCTCTGTGCCTGCTGGCAGAAGAGCAGGACCTGCCCTGGGTTTTGCATGCTGTCTGTGTGTTCACTGTGGTCATGCACACAGACCCCTCCCACGGCCCTTCTCATTCTCCAATGTGAGGTACAGGGTGCAATGACGGATGATTTGTGTGTATGCCCCACCACATGGAAGACTGCTCACAGAGGCCACTCATCACTGAATCATTTTTCTATTTTTAGTGCCTAGAAGTTTGCCTTTTCCCAGTTCCTCTAACCTTACCTGTATGATCAATAGCCTCAGATTAATTTTTCTCTATTCCAAAGCAGTTAAATAGGGACATAACCTCACTGGAGAGTGGATACGTATATGGACCACCAACATTGGAATCTTAAAGCAACATTTTTAGGCCCTTTGTGCGTCAAATATCTCAACTGGGTTAGAGCAGTGATTTTCAACCCTTTCCATTTCATGGCATACATAAAGTAATTACTAAAAAATCTGATAAAAATATGTTTAATTTTGAGTCACGCTGGATGGCCATTGCTATGTTAGCTATTGTCATTTTTTTAATTTGACAGTCTAAGGGAAAAGAGGTCAGTGCCCCTAACTAGTCAGGTACTGCATATTTTAAAAATTCCTGTGTCACACAGGTTGAAAATCACTGTTGTAGATGATTAAATGTGATAATGCACTTAACCATAGCCTATTCTAGAACATATGGTAATGTAAACATTAGCTATTATTTGTATTCTATTTCAGAGTTATGATATGCTTCCAACTTTTCAAACCATATTATACATATTATATGTTGCTACTCTAGAAAAATTGCAAGTTTCTTAAAGACAATGGGGGAAAAAAAGACATGACTATGCTTCCATTTCTTTAGTGCCTATTGTATTTCCTTATGCCATGTACTTAAATCCACCCACGGTTTGTACATAGAATGGGTTCACCAAATTTCAAACTGGAGACTGGGCAAACTGGAGACAACAAATGACAGAAAGCTACTGTGTGAAACAAATCAGCCTTCAAATGTTATCAGCGAACTGGGTCCATTCACATAATTTAAGAATATGATCAGAATTTCTTTTGCAGCTGATCTTTTAAATAAAACAAACAAGCACAGCTGGAAAAACACATGCATATTTTGGTATTTCAGTCCAACAATATCAAGCATATCCACAGTAGGAGTAATTTGATGAAGAAGCCTCATTAATGAGATCTAGCACTGATTTATTCTGAGCAGCTATGCAGTGCTCTAATAAAGGCAACAGTTTTCTGAGTATTACACAAGGTCATGTCTTAAGTATGGTGCCTTTCTCAAAAAAATAGCAGTATTTTAGTCAAGAACCTTTTCCTACTGTAGAGGGTTTGTCATGTACACACGGGGCCATATATTTCTCAGCTCATCATCCTGACGCATGCTAGAATGAATTGTTACATTTTATTCTACCTTAGGATGTGCTTGGGAATCACGAGTGGATGTGTCAGTTATAACCTATCCATTTATAAATTGCATTCTGTTGTTAGCTATTTGTGCATTAATTTAACTTCCTACTACATTGCAAACACTTTAGCTCATTTCCAAGAGAGAGGAAGGTAGGATTTTTGCAGTGATACAATGGGAGGATAGCTAAGAGCATGAGAGCACATGTCTCTCTCCAGAAAGGTTAGCAAATATGTCCATCAAGTTTCAGATTCACCCCATAACCCTGAAAAAATGGCATTGCATATGCCCAAAAAGGGGACACTGTGTTCCAACCTTATAGTCCAACGCATTACATTTTTACAAAATATTTCAAGTATTTCTAATCAGACTCTAAACTGCTTCCACTCCTCATACATGCAAACCGGTATGGCTACTTCACTCTTCTAGCTCCATGATACTGTTTTCAAGAGGCAGGAGCCAAAAATATGCCAGGGCTCTATCCCTGCAGCTGCAACTCCCAAGCTGGAAGGAGGAAATGTCAGCAATGCAAAAAGCAAAGGAAGAACCAGGCCAATTGGTGCTGCTGGTGCCTGGTTCATTAGCATGGGCCACAGTTTATTTTCCAGTGAAGAAAAAAGCTGGCAAAAATGCTTGGCAATGTGCTCCAAGCTCTATCAGGGAAAGGAACTGATCATTTGGAGAAGAAAAAGAAAGTCTCTCTCTGCCTCACTGTGTCTCTAATGTGTGGCGCTACTGTACTGCTTAGGAACAAGCATAGTGTGTCTATTTTTAGGGCAAATGTGCCTACTCTATCTTTGCCAACTAAATCTTTCTACATGACTAATTTGCAAGTTGAATTATCTTGGTAAATAGGCTGACTCACTAGCAAATAATCTGCAGAATTTAACTATGCATTAGGCTTCTGTAGTGAATTAGGTCCCTTTGTCTTGATCAGGATGCTGAAATGAACTGCAGTAGTGCTCTGGTTAATAAAAAAGGAAGAAAAGTTGTTCCAAAGGCAAGAATAGTCTTTCTTTAGCAGAGTTCAGTATGATGGAGATAAATATAGCAGTCTATATTGAGAGGCACGGCAGTGACTTCCCTCAAACAAGGATATGAAGTACAGTTCAGATAGGTATGTGCATAGTCAGTGTGTGCATATAAGTGTGTATTCTACACCTATTGATACAATAGATTAGGCT
Organism: Myotis brandtii; assembly: GCF_000412655.1. NCBI lineage: Eukaryota > Metazoa > Chordata > Mammalia > Chiroptera > Vespertilionidae > Myotis > Myotis brandtii. The sequence goes on along the minus strand of NW_005369060.1, from coordinate 97,915 downwards.
TACATAACCCTTTATAATAAAATGTGCCCTCAGCACTTCTGCAGGTAACATTTGCGAAATGGATGAGTTGAAATGCTAGTTGAACATTCCCCTTTTGTCCATGTCCTCCTGCTCTGCTGCCGCACCTCCTGAATGTCTGTGATGGTTCAGTAGTGGAAAGACACATACATACTTCATAGATACAGTAATGTATTTTCTTGTGTGTTGTTTTTTTGGGGGGCGGGGGGGAGTAAAAATGCGGTTTAAAAAAAAACACCAAATAATTTGTAACTATAAGGATAATCTTTGGAATTTTAAAAAAGATTTATCTTGTCCAATAGTGTTATTTTTATGCATGGCAGAGAATAAATGTTATTTACTTGACTACCTAAGCCTGGGCCAGGACAGTGGCACACAAAGAGAATAGGGTAGGATGGAGAAGAGGGTAGGTCTGGAGGATTTTATGAGTGACAGTATTAAGAATCACTGGTGCAGGAATTTTGTCTTGGGGTCTGCTTCTGGGGAGAGAGAGGGAAACCTTTGACACAAGTGATTGCTAAGCCTAGAACTGGGAGAACTGAAAATCACTGGCATTTTTGCACCCCCACTCTTCTAGAGAAGAATAAAAAAAAAGATTATTCTAGTTTGTATCTTGGTAGCTCCAAATTCATAAAAGTTGAGCTAATATAAACCCCATCTAATCTAATTCAACATAATTCTACCCTTTCTGTAAGTTTTCAGAGATTCCCTGAGAAAATAAATGTCAAAAAAACAAAAAGACTTTCCTTGTACTGTAAGGTTGCCCTTTGTCTCCATATTTATGCATTGATGAGGTAAATATGTGATTGCTTTTTCTGGATTCAAGATATTATCTTATTTAATAAAAGAGAAACATGCAAATTGACCGTACCTCTGCTACACTCGCAAGCCATGCCCACAAGCTACGCCCATCAGCCCATCAGGAGCAAGTATGCAAATAAACCCAACAAAGATGGCGGCAGCCATGGAGCTGGAGCAAACAGGAAGCTTGGGTTGCCCTTGGCGATGGAGGAAGCCAAGCTTCCTGCCTGCCCTGGCCGGCTGTGGGCTCCGCTCAAGGCTACAAAGTTTCAATTATAGAAGATAAATAAATCCCAGATACCTGCTTCCAGCAGCTGTGGCCTCCGATCAAGGAGGGTCTGGGAGCCTGGGTTGCCCGGGGCCATGGCAAGCCTGCAAACAGCCATCAGCCTTTCACCCAGGCTAGCCACACCATCATGGGGTGAGGGTCCCCACTGGGGGGCATGGCCAGCCTACAAAAAGCCATCAGCCCCTCACCAAGGCTGGTCAGGCACCCCAGTGAGAACCCACACCCTGAAAGTGGTGTGGCCAGCCTGAACATGGCCCTCAGCCCCTCACCCAGGCTGGCCAGGCACCCCAGTGGGGACCCCACCCTGAAGGGGGTGTGGCCAGCTTAAAAACAGCCCTCAGCCCCTCACCCAGGCTGGCCAAGCCCTCATGGGGTGAGGGTCCCCGTTGGGGGGGCTTGGCCAGCCTGCAAACAGCCCTCAGCCCCTCACCCAGGCTGGCCAGGCACCCCAGTGGGGACCCCACCCTGAAGGGGGTGTGGCCAGCTTAAAAACAGCCCTCAGCCCCTCACCCACGCTGGCCATGGCCCCCCCAGTGAGGTCCCTCACCCTGTGGGGGCGTGGATGGCCTGCAAACCACCACAGGCCCCTCGCCCAGGCCACCCCACACCCCAAGGGAACCCCCACCCTGATCCGGGACACCCTTTAGGGCAAACCAGCTGGCCCCCATCTGTGCACCAGGTCTCTATCTATACTAATAAAAGGGTAATATGCTAATTAGACTGGGAGACCTTCCAGGAGACCTTCTGGACATTCTTCTGGACAAAGCCAGGGTGGTGGGCCGAGGTAGAGGCGGTTAGAGGCCAAGAGCAGAGGCAATTGTGGGTGATCAGGCTGGTGGGGGGCAGGCCGTTGGGGGTAAGCAGACCAACAGGGGGGTCAGTTGCGGGCGAGCAGCCCATCAGGGGTCAGTTGTTGGAGGGAAGGGGGAGGCAGGCAGGCAAGGGGGGGGGGGCAGTTGGGGGCAAGCAGGCCAGCAGGCAGAGTGGTTAGGGCAGGGGTCCTCAAACTATGGCCCATGGGCCACATGCGGCCCGCCGAAAACATTTATCCGGCCCGCCGGGTGTTTTTGCCGCCACTGCCTGTCCTGCTTAGCAGCCGACTCGTCCTGGGCCCGCAGTGCGCATGTGTGGAATGTCTGAGGGACAGTGAACTGGCCCCCTGTTTAAAAAGTTTGAGGACCTCTGGGTTAGGGGCAATCAGGCAGGCAGGCAGGCATGTGAGCGGTTAGGAGCCAGCAGTCCCAGATTGCGAGAGGGATGGCCAACTGCCGGTTTAGGCCCAATCCCTGTAAACCGGCAGTAGGACATCCTTCGAGGGGTCCCAGATTGGAGAGGGTGCAGGCCAGGCTGAGGACCCCCCCCTCCCCCGTGCACGAATTTCGTGCACCGGGCCACTAGTCCTATATAATAAAACGCTAATATGCAAATCGACCCAACAGCAGAATGACCACAGGGGGAATGCCTCTCAGGCAGAAGCCGTGCTCATGGCTGTTAAGTGCAGCGGCAGTGGGAGGAGCCTCTCCAACCTCCACTGCAGTTGAGCAGTAAGGAGTGCGGGGTCCAGGACTGTGAGAACCCCTGACTGTGAGAGGGATCCCAGACTGTGAGAGGGTGCAGGCCGGGCTGAGGGACCCCCACCCCCCTTCCCGCCTCAGTGCACATATTTCGTGCACCAGGCCTCTAGTTATAAAGAAAATTTTCATTTCTCCTGTTTTATTCGGGCCCTTATCCCTTCCAAAGGCAGAATTAAATTCAAAGTCCCAGCTAATGACTGGATATAAGGCAAGCCCTGATTCCACTTGGGGACTGGACATTCACATCCTAAAACATCCCCTACCTTCAGCATTGCAGCATAATAGGACAAACAGATCTGCGCACCGTGACCAAAAAGCCAGGAAGAAAGTGTATGCCTCAGAGAGAGCCATAAATAAAGGTTTAAGGGAGCTGAAAGGGAGTGGTGAACTCTGAGCTGGGTGGTCAGGCAAAGCAGCATGGGAGGTGCTGTTGATAAGATCCTTTAATGGGAAGGATTTGCTCAAGTGGAGCCAAAAAGCAGGCCTTTCAATTTGACAACACCATGACCCTGTGATGCCCCCAGACTAGGGTCAGTCAGAAAGGCAAATCTCAGAGCAGACAGAATAGGCACACATGTGGGTAGCATTAGCTGATCATGTTTAAGCAACACTGGATTAGGGCAGGAAGCATACTAACCTTTGGGGAATGCATTGAAGCATCGATGGCTGAATTTCACTGTGATTGAAATGACACTGACCTTAGGTTGTCAAAAATGCAAATTTGCAAAGAAGTATAATTTTAGCATTGCTGTCTTTTTTACCTTAGAGTAAAATATTTCTGAAATATTTTGATTCACAGCTGTTTTCATAAAGAAAAGGTAGAATGAAGTCAATGCTTCCTTAGGCCAGGGGAGGCAATAAACACAGAAAGAAAAATCTAAAACAATTTTTGCCCACTTAAAACTTTGAAAGTATTATCCAAGCAGTTGCAATAGTCACAAACTGTAATTGAATAGCAAAACAAAACATATGAATAAGACAAATATTAAAAACTTATATTAATAACTCTCAGACTGAAAAACCCTTGGGTATAACAAAATAATTTTATCAGTTATGAATTATGGCAATTTTAAACAATGAACTTGATGAGAAATTATAATTAGAAACAATGCTATAATAGTTTAATAGCTAATCTAGACATGAGAAAAATAAAGTTGCGTAAATCTCACAATATCATTTGATAATGTAAATTTTTTAAAAATTCAAATAAGTGACTGAAGAAAGGCACTTTTTGAGGCCATATTGAAGGACCTGTTAGAAAAATTAAGGGGTAATCTAATTTTAACTACCAAAGTAAGTATATAAATATTTTGCCAACAAACATATATCAGCCTGGCCAGTGTGGCTTAGTGGTTGAATGGTGACCTATGAACTAGGAGGTCATGGTTCAATTCCTGGTCAGGGCACATGCCCAGGTTTCAGGTTTGATCCCCACAGAGGGGCATGCAGGAAGCAGCCAATCAATGATTCTCTCTTATCAATGATGTTTCTATCTCCCTCTCCCTTCCTCTCTCTGAAATTATTAAAATATATATTTTTAAAAAACATAAACATATATCAAACATCTGTAAGCACTAGGTTGGCAGTGTTGAAACAGACAGACTCTCTTTTATCATGGAAATTACAGTTTTGTGAAAATCAGGTTAATGATGGGTACAACACAGAACAATTAGCACAGCAGCAAAAGAAATCATTGGTGGATAAACTATATAAATGGACATAAGTTATTATGCCAATAGGTAACATAATGTTAACAGAATATAATTGAGTACCTGAAGTTTAAATGAAGCTTGTTAATTAGAAACAATGTTATGGGTGTGAAGCTGAGAATGATCAGAAAACCACTGCCACAATATATCCTGGGATAAAATAACTGTCAGATGCACCATTCTGTGCAACAGAACAAATATTTTCCTATTTGATTTCAGAAAATAGATAAACCAGTCAAATATATTGCTTCAAGGTTCTATTTAGAAAAACAAAAACAAAAACAAAAACCTTCAGTATAGTGCAGAAAAGATAAACAGGACTATGGTATAGAAGTAGCTGAGAATCAATCACACACTATTTATTATATGATATATCATAGGTTGGCATCAATTTGCAACAATCACACTGATAGTAAAAGTAATGGGTAACATATTTGAGGTCTTATTATAAGAAAGCTGTCTGTTAAGGGATTCATAAGCACTAACAGTAGTAGCAAGCAGGATTAAGAGGAGAATGAGTCAACAGTTAGCCAAGCTGGTCAAGAAAAGCCTCTCCGATGATCTGAGGCGATACCAGAATGAGAGAAGAGAGAGGCAGCTCTGGAGGCTCAGAGTTTGTGGCAGCAAGAACAGGAAGAGGTGAGCCCAGAATAAGAAGCACACTTGACCTGGCAGAGACCCCATAAAGGCCAGCGCACAGGGGTGGTGTGAGCAAGAAGTTAAGGTGGGAACTGAGAATCTAATATATTTATCCTCACAATGATTCCACATAGTAGGTATTATTATATTATATCCTTCATTTTCCACTTGGGCAAATAAAAACTTAAAGGCATTAAGTGATTGAGACAGTGAATGGCATGTGGAACATGGGCCCTAACTCCACACTTACCATCTCCCTGCAGATACCACATCTATATATATAAAGAGGTAATATGCAAATTGACCAGTACACCGTAACGTCATGACCGCTCAGGAGGAGGCTGTATATTATATCCTTCATTTTCCACTTGGGCAAATAAAAACTTAAAGGCATTAAGTGATTGAGACAGTGAATGGCATGTGGAACATGGGCCCTAACTCCACACTTACCATCTCCCTGCAGATACCACATCTATATATATAAAGAGGTAATATGCAAATTGACCAGTACACCGTAACATCATGACCGCTCAGGAGGAGGCTGCGCATGCAGGTGGGTGGGAGGGGATTGCGTGGGACGTGAGGCAAGCTACGGATGCCGCAGCAGCTTGAGCAGGCCTGGAGCGCAGACAGGGGGGCCTGCCAGCCACCGTGCGCCAGCAGTCCTACCTCTCTGTGTGAGCTGTAGAGGAAACACCTTTTATGACCACTCACTGGCTAAGCCCCCGGTACACCACTCACAATGTTCTTGGTAACTTGGGTAATAAGAATCCAAGAAGGTGATCTAGGGTTTTTCCACCTCACTCTTGGTGGGAAAAACAAAGGTCTGCTGCTGGAGGGGCTAAGAAATGTCATATCCTGCCCTAGCCGGTTTGGCTCAGAGGATCGAGCCTTGGCCTGTGGACCACAGGGTCCAGGTTCATTTCTGATCAAGGGCATGTACCTAGGTTGCAGGCTTCTCCCTGGCTGGGGCCCAGGTCAGGACTCATGCAGGAGGCAACCAATCAAAGTGTCCCTCTCACATTGGTGTTTCTCTATGTCTTTCTATCTCTCTTCCATGCTCTCTAAAAATCAATGGAAAAATATCCTCAGGTGAGGACTAAAAAAAAAGAAAGAAAGAAATGTCATATCCTATGAAAGAGACATCTTGACAATGCATAAGAAAGTTGTCATTTTTTTTTTGTGGTGACGGGAGTGGAGTCTGTGTTGATGAAAACACCTTGGCGGCTGCAGTTGCCAGCAGTGGCAGTATCAGCAGGGTGATGGGGGTGCCCCTTCCCCTGATCAGCCTGGTTGCCTCCCACAGAGGGAGGCCAGACTGCGGCTTAGGCCCACTCCCTTCGGGAAGTGGGTCTAAGCTGTCAGTAGGACATCCCCTGAGGGCTCCCGGATTGTGAGAGGGGGCAGGCTGGGCTGAGGGACAACCTCCAGTGCATGAATTTTGTGCACTGGGCCTTTTGTATATGTATAAAGTACTAGGAGATCTCTAGCCTCCAAATAGATTAGGAGGCTCATAAAATTGCACCTCTCTCTCTCTCCCTCTCTCTCAATATCCTATCTAATAAAGAGAGAATATGCAAACTGACCGTCACACCACAAAGATGGTGGTGCCCATAGCCACAAGATGGCAGCACCCAGTCCACTCAGCCCTGCCAGAGTCCCCCAGTCCTTTTGGACCCCCAGGGGGGTGGTGGTGGAGGGAGGCAGCAGGCGCACAGTGCAGCCAGACCTGCCCTCAGCCCCCAGCCACCCAGGGCTGGCCCAAAGTGCAGGCAAGCCTCAGATGTTGGCTGCCCAGCCGCTCAGGGCCGCCTGAGGCTCAGGTAACCAGGGCAGGCTGAGGTTTGTGCTGCCGGTAGTGGCAGCAGCAGAGGTGTGATGAGGGCGTCACCTTCCCCTGATCACCGGGTTACCTCCCACCCCTAAGGGCTCCCAGACTGTGAGAGGGGGCAGGCTGGGCTGAGGGACCACCCCCTCAAGTGCATGAATTTTCATGCACCGGGCCCCTATTATATATATAATGTATAAAGTGTAACATATACATTATATATATAATAGGGGCCCGGTGGTGCATGAATCTGTGCACCTTGAAAAGAACTGTGGGCCGCGAAGCTGTGGTGGGCACAGGGGCAGGTCTTGGCCCATCCTTTGTGCCCACACTAGGCCCCTCCCACCATAGTCCCAGTCCACTCTCTACCGGCAGCCCCACTCCTGCCATCACTGCTCCCATGTGCTGACAGCGCCAGCCCCGCTCGCATCTGCTTATGGAGTGGAGCAATTGGGGCCGGCGCCAGCAGCAGGTGCCAGTGGGGCTGGCGCCATCAGTGGGTGCAAGCAGTGGCTGCTTCCCCGATCATCCCTCAGGAGCAGGGGGAGGTAGAAAAGCCCTCAGGGGCAATCAGGGCTGGCAGCCACTGCTTGCACCCGTTGAAAGTGCTGTGCAACCAGAGCTGGCTCTGGGCGCTGGCAGCGGGTTCGAGCGGGGCTGGTGCTGGCAGCAGGTACAAGCGCCAGGTGGGACTGTGGCATGCAGGAGCAAAGAATTTTCAGTAACCACCAGAGGCTTGCCCCAATGACAGCGACTGGCGCCCCACCTTGGTCTGGCACCCCCGCTCACCTGCTCCACCATCCCGCCATGGCCAATGCCTGCCATGTTCCGCACATGCCCCCTAGCGGTCAGCGCACATCATAGCAACCGGTGATTTGGTTGATCGGTTGTTCCGCCGTTCAGTATATTTGCATATTAGGGTTTTATATATATAGATAATATTTAATATATTATATATAATATTCATTATTCTGAATTTCACCATTTCATGGTTTTGCAACTATATAGAAATTATCAACTTGCTCAACAATGAAGAATAAATCCAGGATAAAAAACGAGATACCAGGGAACTACCCCCAGCAAGGGAAGACATCTTTCACCTGCAAACTGATGAAGGATTCCCCCAATGAAGGTCTCTAAGGAAGATACCAGTATTGGAGGTTTGGTATCCACATGGTAGGAGAGAAAGTCCAAGACCTGCTGCTGTGGAAGCTCCTGAGAATATTCTTCAATCCCAGGCCGTGCCTGGCAGTCTTACTTTTATTTATGCCATAACTTTGTTCTGGGGTTACCCTTTGTGCTCAGTTTATATTACATATTAACTAGATTACAACCTCAGTGAGGGCTGGTCTTGTTTTCTCCCCATACCACAAGCTCCAGCACATAGGACACCTGCTAAATGACAGATTATCTTGCTTCTGATGATGATTTCTCTTCCTGTAGGCTCCCTGCTGAAGATAAAAACTTATTAGCTATTGTTCATGTAAGCATGCATGTAAGATTTCCTGGGTTTTCTAAAACATCATCTTGTGGAGCCTTGGTTATTTACCAGACTGGTTAGGGGAAGGGAAGGGCAAATTTGGTGCAACGGGTGTTTAGATACACAGGACACTCAGCCTCCATAATCTTAGCTTGAAACAGCAGTGCAATCGTGCATTGTACAAGGGGTCAATGAAACTAGACTTATTAGCTAAACCTCAGTTTTCTTATATTTAAAGTATGAGTCACACACTGAAATTACTATATAATTTATATTGAATATTGTCATAATGCCTCTTTTGCCTACTAGAAGATGAATACTTCAAAAATAAAAATAGCCTCCATAACAGTGAGGTCCCTATGGGCTAGGCATGGAGAAAGAAAGTTGGAAAGATGGTAAATTCTGGATCTGGGGTACAGATGGACGAAATTAAGGGGAAAAGACAAAGAGCTGGTTACCTCTTCACCCTACTGCTATGCTTTCTCCCTTTAGAGGTTAGGTGAAGTTCAGGACTGGGGTATTTAGTACCCATCCAATATCAGTATTGATGATAAGAAGGACAGGGAAAGAAAGAGAAGGAATAAAACTCTTGAAACAGCAGCAAGGTCTTGTAAGAATAGCTGTCTTTGGTTACCTCCATCACTGAACTGTAGCTACCTTTTATGTTTACACATGTTCAGAGCATAAACATCCATGTTTCCTGAAAATATTTTTTTCTCTCATATGTCCACCAAAATTTGAAAGAATAGCAAATGTAACTATTAAAGTTGGAAATTGCACCTAGTATATTCTAATTATATTAAAATTGTAACACCAGGGGTTTTTATTATTAATTATCTAAGTTCATTTTCACCAACTTTATTTATTTTTTAATTATTAGATGGTAAGGAAAGACATCATGGAAAAATATTATTTAAAAAGGAACTTTATCTCTGGGTCTATTTTTGTTCATCAGTTTATGTTGATCATTATATCCCACATATGAGTGAGATCATGTGATATTTATCTTTCTCCGACTGGCTTATTTCGCTTAGCATAATGCTCTCCAGTCAGAGACAAATGGCAGGGGAGGTGGAGGGTTAGAGAGCAACCAAAGGACTTGTATGCATGCACATTAGCATAACCAATGGACACAGACACTGGAGTGGTGAGGGCTTGCCTGGGGTGGGAATGGCTGAAGTGGGGCGGGGGGTCAATCGGGAAAAAGGAGACATAAGTAAAACTTTAGACAATAATACTAATAATAAAGAACTTAATTTCTCAGCTTGCATTCTTAGCCATTCATTCCCAACCTCTGAGATCACAAAACATAAGGAAAAAAATCTAGAGGGAGATGGCACTAAGAAATAGAAAAAATAAGAAAATATTGGGGAGGGGAAAAGAGCAAAATCACAGCACACCAGCTTTATTGGATGCCACGTGATTCCTTTGTAAATGGTCTGGGAAAATGATAAGCACAAATAGGAAAAGCAAAGTAATGAGTCAGAAATGGAATTCAATTTCTTGATACCACAATAGTAGAGGGTATGGTGACTGAAAAATAGAAAAGCAAGGAACACAATGGAATGAAATATAATTTATTTCCATAACTCTTGTAAGGACACAGAAAGCAGTCTGGGTCAATACTTCGTTCATCTGAAAAGTGAGTATCTTTGTAGTGTTGGCCTGAAAATCATTTAGCAATTTTTTTCAAGAAATGCTCACAAGCCTAACCACCTTAGAAGTTGTCTCTATGTGCTCACAAAAGGGGAAATAATTACTTATCATAAGTAGTTTTTAAAAACTTTTATTAGTAACATATAAAAATAATTGTCCACAATTTTATACATATTGCCTTGAGAGAGAGAGAGAGAAAAAAAACTTATACCAGAGTCAGCCCAATGTGGAATTTTTAAGAGAAACAGTTTGCCAATAGACATATTACATGAAGATATGTATGAACACTTGGTTTGTTGTAACAAAGCAAAAAGACCTAGGTAAATATGTGTGAGCAGGTTATACAAGAAATCTGAGTGAAATATGGTGCAGTCGGTGGCTATTAGCAAACATGATAACATGTCTGTGATCCAGAATTTATGCTGGTTCTATGTCTTAAAACACATAAAGAAAGCTGTGGCTGAAGCAGAAATTACCTATCTCTTTCCCCTCCCTTTCAGATGTGTATCCTTGTGAAAGATATAGAATTAGAAGTGTTTTGGTTGATTTTTTTTTTCTATATGATAATTCTTTGTAAAACAAAAAGTAGGGAGTGCGGTTGGGGATTGGAAAAAAGAAAGAGAATATTCTAGCTTCAGGGATACTTCAAAGACTGAAGTGAATGAAGTTAATATAACATTCAAAAATAGTTTGTCCCCACTTGTTAATATGATCACCCGCTCTCTGCTTTTGTATCTCATTTGCCACACTAAAAAGTTAAATTAAAAAGCCTACGCCAGGTATTTGGGTGTACAAAAGAAAAAAGTAAAAGAAGATTTGGGTGACAGATTGGAGGGTAGCCATTTTCCAAAGTCAAATTTAAATAGGTGATGTTAATATCCATCATGTTTACTCTCTATTCTAAACAGAAGAGTGACTGGCCAGAATTTTATTCATATACTGCAAATGAATTTCAGGCATCTTTGTAGTGACTTTAGATATTATAGTGAGTGAGGTAGACTCCATGGCATGTAATCAGAAAACAATTTATTATTTTTTCACATTGGTCTCCTAAACCTGACCCACAGACTCATCCTTCCTTACTCCTGTATTAATGGTTAGTGATAAAAGTGTCCAGTCCAGGGAACCCCTAACTTTTAAGAATTTAAACTTTCCCCATACCTTGGCTCAGCTTGCTACTGCACAGTTTGGGAAGTGTTTTTTTTTGTTGAGGACAAAGGAAAAGCCAGAATGTTATCTTGTACCTACCCCCACTACTTGCCTCTGCTCCCTGGTCAGTTTCTAAATCCATTTGGGGAGTTAAATCAAGGGAAGGATGGGGGCAAGGGAGGTGAGAGGAGAGGCCTTCTTTGATTGCCTTAGATACCATCTGGCTATGGGGCTCCTGCTAAGGCAGTGAGAAACTAGTTCCCCACTGAGTTACATGGAAATCCCCCACAGCGATGGAGATATGGCAATGCGCTGCTCCAGTTGACCATTTGTGATGTCAATCAGCACTCTACCGGGGCATACAGCAGTCTACTCCACAGTCTCTGTGCCTCCAGTTAGAACTCCTAGAAAGATTCTCTTCAAATTCACCTGGTTGGGCTCCCTCTGCAATGTTACATTATGGTTCAAGTGAAATGAGGTTTTCTCCCACCAACAGGAGCAGTGATTTTATTTGCAATGCAGTAACTAACCTCTCTAGTAGACAGTCAAGCCAACAGCTCCAGTCAAAATCTATTGCCCATAAATTGCTCAGGCAGAAACAGAATGTCAGAGCTTTGGCTCTTCTAAACTCCAGGTGACTAAGACAAGAACTGTGGATGATATCTTTAAAATCTTCTCATTGGACTTGAGTAAAAAGAAAGCATTGCCCCAGTTTTCCTAGAGAAATCTTAACTCTGATTTTTTAGAAATTTTTTTTATTGATTTCAAAGAGGAAGGGAGAGGGAGAGATAATTAGAAACATCAATGATGAGAGAGACTCATTGATTGGCTGCCTTCTGCACGCCCCCTACTGGGGATGGAGCTGCAATCTGGGCATGTGCCCCTGACTGGAATCAAACCTGGGACCTTTCAGTCTGTAGGCCGACACTATCCACTGAGCAAACCAGCTAATACTTAACTCTGATTTTTAAAGTATCCCTGGAACTGGATGAGCAGCTGAGACTCACTAAAGTGGCATTTTGCCATCGACTTGCCTGCCCCGAAACAGTAGTCCAGCACTGTTCCTAAAAACGTGGAGGCGCTTGGCACTCATTTTGTTCTTTGATTGGAAACCCCAGCCCTATCTGTGACAAAATAGTCAATTTCCATTTAAATACTCTATTAGACCCACAAAAGAGTATTTCTTATTTTAAATGCAGGCTGTATATGCTCTCAAGCAGAAACAGATGAGACCTTTGCTATAAAGACACAGTTAGACTTATCCCTATTAGGAAATACTTTATGACAAGCTCTTAACTAATTTTTTGTGCCTAGCAGTCTTTTCATAAAGTAGAAACAAATTAGTGGAGACCCACGGTGGGTATGTTATCTTAAAGGAGAAAACTTTTTGTTTAGAAATAAAAGGGAACTTAGAAATCATCTGGTTAATCTTCTTTAGTAATTTAGATTTAGCTGAGAGAATTAAACATACTTGAAAGGTCACCAACAATACTTTGTAATTAATAATCACACAGACAAAAGAAATATGGAAGAAAGTATTTTTATGGTTTCAGGATTTCTAAATACACGTGACTACACAGAACAGAAGGAGCAAAGCTACCAAGGCTGATACTGACACCGACTCCTTTATTTTTTTGTGAAGCTTGCAGTCAGAATTTCTGCTTTTGTTTTCCTTATGAAGAAAACAACAAAGGAATATCTAAAATGTGAAAAATTACCTAGCCTAAACAGGATTTCATAAATTCAAATTGTCTCATATTATTTTGCAGTCCTCATGACAGACAATCTATATGTTAATTCATATCTTCCTTTGAAGATCTGAGAATAAATAGCTTTTTTTTAGGTTTACTCACACCTTATTTAAATATGAACTTCTTAATATATGGTAGCAAATATTAGATTCCCAATGTGTTCAAACACAGCTTTGTGAATCTATCAGTTTTCTCATTTTACCTTTGCTGAGCAAAGGTCTTTAACACACACACTAACTTTCTCTAACCCAAGGCAGTTGGAGAAAAGGTTTATCTCACAGATCAGACTTAAGGGCCATCATCTATTTACAGCCTAAAGTAAATTGCATAGGGCAGCTTCTGGTCAAAGATTGGGAAGTAACTTCCCAACTGGACTATTTCTACACTGACATATTTACTACCATTAAAGCAACTGAAGAGAATCTACAGAACAAAAGTCAGGGTAAAATAAAAAAGAATAATAACATTAAATTATACTACCTGTTTTTTATATCTCCTGTCCTTTTTTATTATACTTATTTTATCTTTCAGCATTTATTAAGACACTAGAGGCCTGGTGCACAAAATTATTGCACGGGTAGGGTCCCTACTCCTGGCTGGCGATTAGGGCCCATCAGGTTCCCCTATGGGCCAAATAAAAAAAAAGCACAGGGTTTGAAATCCAATACAATTTCAAGTAGCCAAAAAAAGTAAAGACCTTCAGAATATTAGTTAACTAAATTTTAAAACAGCAATTCTGATAAGAGATGTTTTATTCATACAATTATAGTATATTTGAAATCCCATACAATTTCAAGTAGCCAAAAAAGTAAAGATCTTCAGAATATCAGTTAATTAAATTTTAAAGCAGCAATTCTGATAAGAGTGGTTTTATTCATAGAATTATAGTATATTTGAAATACTGTAGTAGACACTAAATAATTGGCTAATGCCAATTTATGAAAGAAGCCAAACAGCTGACAAAAGTTGGAAGTATCTGTCATGATCTGACTCAGTTGAGAATTGATGTAGGTCAGGTGCAGTGAGTTCCAGAAAGTTGTGATACTGGCTGATGATAAAGGTGAGTCCCTGCTTCTGCAAGTCTTCTAATCCCACGGAAAATTCAAGCCACACAGACAGACATTTAAAAAGATGAAGTAACAGATGCTAAATGTCATGCTAAATTTATAGCATACAGTAAACGGAAATATTTGATTTGTCCTATTATAGGCTATGTACTCCCTTTGCTACTAGAATTCTGAAACTGGCCCCAATAGGGGGTTTTGCTTAATAAATGAGGCTGCTTTGTTCCTCAGATTACTGATTCATGTGCTTGATGGAAGCTTCTGTTTCACCCAGGGAAGTCAGAGAGTGTCATAGGCAGCACTCTGTAAATGTTGATGTCTGACAGAACAAATAAAATTCTTGTGACAGACTTTTTTCTACTCCTAATTGCATCAACATTTATTTATGATAAAGGGGAGGTTGGGTGAAAAAAGGCAGTATTGATTACCATAAATCATGAAATTTTATATTCTGCTTTTTAGAAAGAGGAATGACCCGTCTGTGGAATATTTATAACCCCGGTATTTCTTTGGTACATAAAATACATACGATGTGGAACCAAAATAATCTAAAAGGTAACTCTATAATATTTAAATTCCTTAAGAGATCATTGAAAATTATTATCATTTTCCCATTTTTAATACTTTCTGTATAAACTTCACACTCAGTAAGAATAAGTTTTTACTTATGTAGCTGGTTCTCTGAGCTCTACAATAATTTCCCAGTCTCCATAGTGGTATCTATATATAAATATTCCACTGAGAGGCTAGTGAGCAACTATTATGATGCCTGGAATTAAAGGATCTGAAAGTGTGTTGAATGACTGCCTGAAGGAATGAATGATAAAAAAGTTTATTTTTCAAGATCTCCTCAGATCCAGAATTCACTCTTCTGAGTAAGATAATTTTGCACTCTCCAAGCAAAGATGATTTTGAGAAAAAATAAAATGTGAGGAATCAGAAAATATTAACACCTGAAAATGGAGACTGTTGGGAAGATAGTACTGACAAATGAACACTAATAACGACAGTAGACAAGTGGATATAATAATGTGATTGAAAAGACATACATATAACATTTCTTTCAGCTATGTTCAATAATCTAAAAAGATGAACAAACTAATATATTGTAACACCTTTTCAAAAATATAAACATTAGATTATATACAACATGTACAAGAATGATAAAGCAAGTTGTAACATATCTATCTATATATATAAAAACCTAAGCAACCATTAGGACCGCTTGCTATGACATGCACTGACCACCAGGGGGAAGACACACAACACAGGAGCTGTCCCCTGGTGGTCAGTGCACTCCCACAGCCAACCTCCCATGGTCCCTTCCCCCGGCCAGCTGCCTGATTGGGACTTGGCGAGACAGCCCTAATCAGGCCCATCACTACCAGGCCAAGGGACCCCACCTGTGGATGAATTCGTGCACAGTGCCTCTGGTTTATATATAAAAGCCTAATCGACCAGCTGACAGGCAGACCATTCAATTGTCTGACTGGTAGCTATGACGCACACTAACCACCAGGGGGCAGATACTCAATGCAGGAGCTGCCAAGCTGTGGTGACTTGGCAGCTGTGGTTCTTGGGTGACACACCCGGAACCAGAGAAGAGGGAGCCAGATTCTGGGATGCATCACAAGAGAACCGCCCTCTCACAATCAGGGACCCCTCAGGGGATGTCAGAGAGCCAGCCTGATTCTCACAGGCCAGGCCGAGGGACCCCATCTGCCAGAGGGACCCTGCTCACTCTGCAGACGCCCTTCAAGCCACAGCACCACCCCAGGTGCTGCTGGCCAGGGAAGGACAGTGGGAGGTTGGCTCTAGGAGGTGTCTGGCCTGTCTTGCCCAGTCCTGCCCCACCAGCCACCTTCTAATTCATTTTCTTTCAATGTGCACAAATCTGTGCACCAGAGCACTAGTTAAATATAAAAGCCTAAGCAACCATTTGACCTTTAGACTGGTAGCTATGACAGGCACTGAGCACCAGGGGCAGATGCTCCAACTGGTAGGTTACCTTGCTGCTGGGGTCCAGCCTATCAGGACTGGGTGAGATGGGCCAGACACGCCCTGGAGCCCTCCCGTGGTCCCTCTCCGGCCCCGATTGTGCACTAGTGGGGTCCCTTAACCTGACCTGCACCCTCTTACAATCTGGGAACCCTCAGGGGATGTTGGAGAGCTGCAGACCAGGCCGAGGGACCCCACCGGTGCACGAATTCGTGCACTGGGCCTCAAGTCTGTTATATAAAATACTGAACCAAAAAAGAATATGTATTAAGATGTTTATAAATATATATTCTTTTGAGAATGCATAAAAATAGAAGTATGTTAAAGAAGGGTAAATAGATAGATTTATCTAGAAAGGTGTGAGGGTCCTGGCTGGGTTGCCCAGTTGATTGAACAGTTATCCCATACACCAAAAGGTTGCAGGTTCAATCCACAGGGCACATGCTTAGGTTGGGGGTTCAGTTCCTGGTCGGGCACATAGGGGAGGCAACCGGTTGATGATTCTCTCTCTCTCTCTCTCTCTCTCTCTCTCTCGCTCACTCACTCTCTTTCTCTCCCCCTTTCCTCCTCTCTCTAAAAATCAATTTAAAAAACAACAACACATATCCTCAGGTTATGATTAGGGGAAAAAAAGGTCTGCGGAAACATTAAATAATATAATATAAAGTGACTTACTGAAGAACTTTGATACTCAAAATCTTGAATATAAGCCACAGAAACATAATAGTTTCTGTTTTGTTTTGCTTTTAAAATTTAAAGGTGAAAGTGAATTGCTGGTCAAATATTAGAATATAAATGAGAATGGGCTGTTGAAAATAAAATGTTAAATTGCTAGAATGAATTTGTATTAGATGTTGTAACTGAAAGGAAGGTGAGGAGGAAAGGAGACTTTTTATAAGGCTTTAAAAGATATGACATTTTAGAATACTAAGAGATCATAGAAAAGTTTTCAAGAACAGATTATGAAGTATACTAAAATAGATAACTGAATCAGTGCTAGCAAGAAAGTTGTGTACATTTTAAAAGAGACAGATGTGAAACCATAGGGTGAGGGATGAATCAGAAGACAAATACAAGTCAGAATGTCCTCTGTAAGAGATAAATACATTCAAATAATTAAATGGAGTAACCTCTTTTAAGAAAGAAATATGATGTCTGAAAAGTTCAAGGGCATTCTTTCACTAATGTTTTATGAAGGAGGAATAAAAATATAGTGACTCTCAGTTTGTGACTGTGTTCTGGCTAAAAGCAGCACTAGGCTTTACTGAGAAGTATAGCTAAGAAAAGTACTTAAATCATACTAGTATTTTTAAATGTCATGCAATATGTAGACTCTGGATTACAAAACTTCAGCATACAGATGTTCTAGATTAGTGAGTATAATGAGATATTTAAGATCAAAGCTGACATATAGCAATGATGGGCTGAATACAATGGTTGGAGGGATGAATTAAGGAATATTCTGATAAAGCACACGTGAATTAACAAGGGGTGTACAGTCAAAGGGACTGGATTACTTAGTGGAGTTAGATGAATTGTACTGATTGTAAATGTTTTAACATATATATTACCAGTTTGGAGTGAAAAGATTTTGTATTTGTTGTTGACATGTGGTTTCCCTGAGGAGGAAATATCAATCAGACATGAGCAATCAGCATGCATTTTAGAAGGTATGTTTTCTGCAAATATTTGATAAATGCAATGAGAACTACAATAATGAAAACTCATTATCTCCAATAAATTAAAATACAATTGAGAATTAATACATGAAGACAAGCAACTCCAGTTGCCATGTGATAAGTGGTTTCAGAATGGTATAAATAATAACTGAGAAAAAAATTCAAGAGAGATGAGAGAATTTTGTCCAAGGAAGACTGAGATAGTGTCTAACAATATGCCTCTATATTTCTTATTTGATTTTCTACACTGTTAACTCTGCTGTTCATCACTTCATATTTGTAGTTAGTTATCCTATTTTACTTTTCTGCTACTTAAAAAAAAGTTAATTTATTTCCTTTTTTCATCTTAGTTTGAGTCAGTCTACATTTTTTAAGCATAATTTTGATCTTTTATTGTGGCTTCCTAGTTTCAGGTGATATGGTCATTTTTATTGTTTTATTTGTTTTTTCTTTAGTTTTCATTTTTTATCTAAATAACAATTGTAGATATTTTCTAAATTAATCCACTGTTACCATAGTAAATTATTTTTACAAGTAAGTTATATCTTCTAAATGGTTAAGAAGATATTACCAATTTTTATGCAGTTATGTTTTTAAATTTCTTATCTTTTCCATAAGACCTTCCCTCAACCCTGCACTTTTGTTATCCTGCTCTGAGATCAGGGTTAATGACATATTCAGGAAAGCTTTCTAACAGAAGAAGGGGATGTGTGAATTAATCTTTGCACTCCCATTGTCCTCCAGGTCTGAAAGAATATTCCACTCTTTGGCAGGGTTGATATGCAGAGCTTCCAGTTCAATTTCCAGTAATGGCCCGAAATTTATCTAGTATGGTTTTGTAAGAGGAAAGTATATTTTATTCTTCCCTCCAATGGTTCTTTATCTAAGAGGAGAAGTATTTATGTCCTAGTGAATGTGAAGCAGTCTATATTATTTTACCAGAAAAATCTCTAAATCATCATAGCTCAGGCTACTTCCAATGTTCTGCAGAATATTGTGAGCTGGAAATATACCCCCAAATGGCAATGTGATGCCATCAATCCCCCCTTCTATTATTCTTCTTGATATCATTGAATTGTTGACTGACTGCTGAGGGGGTATAAGGGAAATGACTCTGGCTTTTCCAAGAAGAATTGCCTATAGAAAACTGCAGATGTTGGGAGTTAGGGATGCTGCACAGTGGCCTGGTTTACTCCATAGCACAGGTCATGCATCCTCAAGAATAAATGTGGTTGGGCTGGATCAAGAAAGTGATAGTTCCCTTTAACGTGTGCTATTGTTTAATGGTTAATTTCATATTTTTTCAAGAGTCATGATGTCTTCATAGAAAGATGTGGAGAAAAAGGAACCCTCATTCACTGCTGGTGGGAATGCAGACTGGTGAAGTCACTGTGGAAAACAGTATGGAGCTTCCTCAAAAAGTTAAAAATGGAACTCCCATTCGACCAGGTAATCACACTTCTAGGAATATATCCCAAGAAATCAGAGACACCAATCAGAAAGGACATACGCACCCCTGTGTTCATAGCAGCACAGTTTACAATAACTAAGAGTTGGAAACAGCCTAAGTGCCCATCAGCAGATGATGGGATTAAAAAACTGAGGTACATCTACCCATGGTTCTCAACCTTCTGGCCCTTTAAATACAGTTCCTCATGTTGTGACCCAACCATAAAATTATTTTCGTTGCTACTTCATAACTGTAATGTTGCTACTGTTATGAATCATAATGTAAATATCTGATATGCAGGATGGTCTTAGGCGACCCCTGTAAAAGGGTCGTTCGACCGCCAAAGGGGTCGCAACCCACAGGTTGAGAACCACTGAATGGAATACTACACTGCCATAAAAAAGAAACTTTTACCATTTGCAACTGCTTGGATGGACCTGGAGAGCATTATGCTAAGCAAAATAAGCCAGCCAGAGAAGATAAATATCAGATGATCTCACTCATTTGTGGAATATAATGAACAACATAAACAGATGAACAAAAATATATCCAGAGACAGAGAAACACTGAACGACTGTCAAACCTGAGGGAAGGCAGGAGAGGGTGGGAGTGGGAGTAGGGGGAGGTGTAAGAGATCAACCAAAGGACTTGTATGCATGCATATTAGCATAACCAATGGACATGGACATTGGGGCAGTGGGGGCTTGTCCTGGGGGGTGGGAGTGGCCAGGTAGGGTCAATGGAGGAAAAAAGAGACACATGTAATATTTTAACAATAAAAAAAAGAATAATGAACAAAAATTTTAAAAGTAAGAAAGTCACTGGTTGCTCGAGGCAGAGAAATGTTCTTTCTGTGGACTCAACGGGAAGTTGTGTGTGAGCCATTCCTCTGAAGTCCGACTCCTTGATATTTTGATGTCTGTCCATGTCTTTGCGTGACTTGGCTTTCAACTAAGAAATAACATTTATTTTAATGAGGGGCAAGTTAAGGCCTGCATCACTGGTCTGTCTTTCTGTTTTCTGAGCCCAACTATAAATCTAGTTTATTTGGAAACCACATCATGCTATGATGGTTGGATTTCTTGCCATACTCAAGGAGGAATTAATTGCCTTTTTCTCATTTAAAAATTATTTATTAAAAACTCTGTGACCTCGTCAAAAAAAAAAAAGAATCATGATGTCTATGTATCTAATTACCTACCTACCTACCACTTCTTTTCATTTATTTTCCTCTTTTCTTTCTTTTTCAGTGTGTGTGGGTGTGTTTGTTTCAACAGAAGAAAGTTGTTAGAAAAGGAACATCAAACCTAAAAAGTGAAAGATGTATTTTTTTAAAATTCCAAGAAATTTAAATCTATATCTATACTAATAATAGAGGGATATGCAAATTGTCCAGGACACCATCACAGTAACACTAACAACCAAACAGCAGGCTGTGTGGGGTGACAAGGTCGGCAGGGGAGTTAGTGAGGGATGACCAAATGACTGAACAGCAGGCTGCGTGGGATGACCAGGCTGGCGGCGGGGGGGGGCAGTTGGGGGCGACCAGGCCGGCAGGAGGGCAGTATGGGGCAAACAGGCTGGTGGGGAGAGGCAGTTAGGGGTGACCAGGCTGGCGGGGCGAGGGGGTAGTTAGGGGCAATCAGGCCAGCAGGCAGAGGCTGTTAGGAGTGATCAGGCAGGCAGGCAGGTGAGCAGTTAGGAGCCAGTGGTCCTGGATTGTGAGAGGGATGTCCGACTGCCGGTTTAGGCCCATTCCCCGGGATCGGGCCTAAACCGGCAGTCATACATCCCCTGAGGGGTCCCAGATTGGAGAGGGTGCAGGCTGGGCTGAGGGGACCCCCCCTCCCGTGCACAAATTTCATGCACTGGGCCTCTATTGTTTCATAATCTTGTAAGTCTCAAACATATTGCTCTTACCAACATTTGATGAGATAATACCAAAATTAATAATTTAAGTGTTATGGTAGGTACTTCAGCCAAGTTCTGTTAAAGATGCTAAAGCACAATTATTTTAATAGTGAGAAAGGAGAAGAGTATGTTCATAATTTACAAACCTGGTAATTTATTATTGTATGTTTTAGAGTGGAGTTTTAATTATAGTAGTGGCTGTGTACATTAAATTTAATATCTTATTTTGAACTTCAAAGTCACGAAATAAAATATTTTCACATGATCCAATTCTGATCTTTTATGAAAAAATAAGGTAATACCATTTCCTTCATTCTCACCCACAGTCAGTATTAAAATGGATTCTAAGATATTTAATACTAATGCAGAACATGTTCTAAAAGTGTGTTACTCCGATTTTCAATGTTATCACCTTTGATATTTTAAGTGATCATAAATCATGTGCAATACATATATTTTCCTGCTTTGCCTGAAAATGTGCCTAAAAAAATACAAAGAGTAATTGAAAGATTGGAAATGATATTTAAATACTTTGAAAATGAAAGAGGAATAACAGAAATATACTAAAAATGAAAAGGAGATATATAACTGAATAAACACTACATTACAAAGTTTACATTTTGCCGTACTTTTCTATTTTTAGGAACAAATAGATTACAGTTTTTAAGATGAGATACAGAGAGAAAAGACAGGAAAGAATTACTATACAAGAGGAAAGAGCTATCCACCCTGAAAATTTCATAATAAAAGACAGAGAAGAAAATTATGTATTGGTAATGGATGATAAATAAAATTTTATACAGCAATAATATTTTGGCAACCCAGGACTCATCATGCAGCTCATCCAAGGATGCCCACCTCAGAAGATGAGATGTTACATAATGGAACACCGCAGGGCACTGCAGACACCACCCAGGAGGCTCCTGATCCTCCCTGGGGGACTGTAAAACAGACTAGAACAAAGGGTAACGTAGGTATTTCTGGTCCATATATCTAGCCTTCAAACATCTCTCAAGCTAAGTGTAGGGGTCCCCAAGTCCCATCATTAGAAATGTAGGCAGCCCAGAAATACATTAGTAAGAGCATGCAATCATTATACGCAGTTATGTAAACATTAGTTATAAACATTTAAATAAGAAAGAATGTTATTCTTTTCACAGCTTCACATTGTACAAGGGAACTGATTCTAATTTTTGAGTTTTTAAAAGAAAAGGAAAACCTTGGAATCCTGTTTTACAAATCCTAGGGAATAAACTTAAGTCATGCAAATGCAAAGCTGCTCATCAGTTTCCACTCTGTGTTAGGCACTCTCCCTGCAGAGAGGGCTGTGGCTGCCAGTTTCCAGCTATGAGGATGGCGGGAGGGGCTGACTAAGGATTCTGCTCAGCATCCACCAGAGTTTCCAAATTCTTTCATGAAAGAGTCAAAATTAAGTACATCTATAGTTCCATGCAGTTAAAGATAAAAATATATGTATACACTGTGAGATGGAAGCACTAAACCAGCAGGGTCCAGGAAGAACATTTGGTCAAACCTTTTACTCAAAGAGGAATAAGAAAGAGAATTGTGAAGATCTTAGAACAGAGGGAATTCAGACCTGGAAATAACAATGGAGAGCATGTTTTAATTTATAAACAGAATAGCACTGTAAAAAAAAAAAAAAGAAGTGATTTAAATTTTCTGTGGTATATTTATTTTTCAGGAAAGTGGCTTCCCACTGTGAGCATTCGCTCCGTCACAGACTGTGGTCAGCGGCTCAGATATATTCAAGCCCCAGAAAATCTGATAATTATTGCAGACTACAGACTAAACCACAATAAGACGTCAAAAAAAAAAAAAAGACCAAAGATAGATGCATAATGAAAAAGATTTGAATAACATATGATTCTAGTTTCCTTATTTACATTTGAAGTGAATGATATTAGTGAAATTTAAAGCTATTCACTTTCCCTGGAGACCCAATTTCAAGTTATTTCAAAGAGACACTTTGAAAGGCCAGAAACACCAACAAGAACAACAGAAATTTACCTTGGCTGGGTGGCTCAGTTGGTTGGAGTGTTGTGTCCCACACATGAAAAGGTTTCGAGTTTGATTCCCTGTCAAG
>NW_005369060.1:72382-74786 GCF_000412655.1 Myotis brandtii | reverse complement strand
TAATAAGGGCATGAATGGGAGGCACTCTATCAATGTTTCTCTCTCATGTAGATGTTTCTCTCGCTCCCTCTCTCAAATAATGTTATTCTCAGGTGAAGATTGAAAAGAAAACACAGAAATTCATAGATGAGTAATGTGCTTTTAGTAACAGTCTCTAAATTCAAGTCTGTGGGACCCCTACCTATTTAACTAAGGACAGCAAATTGCTCTAATTAAAAATATCTTATAAGTGATAAAGATCACCTGCTAAAAGCCTTTGTAGGTCTTCATCCTTAAAAGAAGCTTACTAAACTCTAATCACTTTGCCACCCTAAAATCCAATTCACAGGAGAGGTTCCCAATAAAACAAGTGATTGTGGTAGGTTATGTCCCAAATATTTGTAAATAGGAATGAGGGGAGCAGACAAGTAGAATAGCTTTTTCATACAGATGTTTTCCAAACTTCCGGATGTTAAGACTTGCCTGAGGTAATTTTTTAAAAACATAAAATTCTGCCAGAATAGACATTATGGTTAAAAATACAAATTTCTGTGAAAATTCAACTTCTACTTATGAGATACTAACTCACAGTTCCCCAAGAAGGGACAGGAAGCTGCATGTTCAGTGCCCCAAGCAATTATTCTCAATGTGTAAGCTTTGGAAATACTTACCTTAAACCAATATGGAGTGTTTATAAAATGGACATATTTGACTGAAATAAGTTACAATTTTGCCTTGAAGATTTCAATACTAAATTTATTAGTTCACAGAGCAAAATTTCTAACCTGGACTTTACTAGCAAAAGTATTTCTGTATAGTTCTGATTTGCTACAAAAGAATTCTAGAGAAGTTAATGATAGTCATTTTTTTATTAAATGCAATTTATTTCCATCACCATTTATCTCTCCTATACCCTCTTCTACCTCCATCCCCCTCCTCACTGCCACGTCACCATACTGTTGTCCCTGTCCACAAGTTATTTCTCTTTTAGAGGAGTTAATGATAGTTTCAGAAAGTAAATCTCTATGTGTGTATGTGTGTGTGTGTGTGTGTGTGAGAGAGAGAGAGAGAGAGAGAGAGAGAGAGAGAGAGAGAAATTAAACTCTAAGACATAGGAAAGAACAGGAATATTCAGTAATCCCACAATTCCTAAGAAACTAAATATAGAACCAAGGTAAAATATCATTATGTCCTAAGTATTAATTTTCAGGAAATTTACATCTTAATCTGAACTTCTATTAAAATTATTTTCATATTTTATTGTCTCATTTAACTGAAAAAAACATTTCTTTGAGGATTATTTATGCATAAATTCTTAACAGAAATCATATGAATGCTTGTCCCAAGCATGCAGTGCAATTAATGGTAGATATTGTATGGATTATATGTCTTAGCTCTTGTTTTCAGAATGTTAATAATTGATGTGAAGAAAAAAAGGGGCACAGACATACCAGAACTAAAATAACAGTAACAGTCAACAATGTAGGAGTCCAATAATTGTCCATGATCCAACATACAAATATTGTGTATCATCCAAATGAGGCACCTAATGAAAAATAAAGTATTTAGGGTTTCATGTATGTGAGCCTAATTGATTAGCAAAGTCTTCACATTGGAAGTAAAGATTGAGGTGCACTTTGAAAATAGAGAAATTAATATAGACAAAGAGATGAAGAGATGAATAGGGGGTCTCTGGAAGTAAAAGTTCTTAATTCCAAACAAACTTCTGGGGAATCCTATATAATAAAAGTGTAATATACTAAGTGTCTGTTCATGCGACTGTTCCCTCAACCTTTCCACCAGTCACTATGACACGCACTGACTACCAGCGGGCAGACGATCCTACCAGTAGGTTAGTTTGCTACTGGGGTCCTGCTGATTTGGACTGGGCGAGATGGGCCAGACATGCCCTGGAGCCCTCCCTCAGTCCCTCCCTGGCTGGCCTACCTCCAGCAGTCCCTCTCAGGCTGGATTTCGAGAGGGCACAGGCCAGGCTGAGGGACTCCACCGGTGCACGAATTCATGCCTCAAGCCTCTAGTGTGTGGATATAGATATAGATAGATATAGATATAGATATAGATATAGATATAGATATAGATATATAGATATATATATCCTTATTTAATGATATTACTCCTCATTTAATGACATTTATTTAGTCTACTAGAGGCCCAGTACATAAAAATTTGTGCACTCGGGGGATCCCTCAGCCTGGCCTGTGCCCTCTCGCAGTCTAGGACCCCTCGGGGTATGACCATCTGCTGGCTTAGGCCCGCTCCCCGGGGGGATTGGGCCTAAGCTTGCAGTCAGACATCCCTCTGGCAGCCTGGGAGCCCTTAGGAGATGTCCACTTGCCAGCAGGGAGCAGGCCTAAGCTGCAGTCAGACATCCTTAGCTCTGCTGAGGAGGCGGGAGAGGCTCCCA
>NW_005369060.1:66507-72287 GCF_000412655.1 Myotis brandtii | reverse complement strand
TCTGTCCCCTGGTGGTCAGTGTGTGTCATAGTGACCAGTCATTCTGCTGTTAGGGTCAATTTGCATATTACCCTTTTATTATATAGGATAATGGGTATAATTTAAAGTACAATAGTGCACTTGATAGTTCAATTTAATGGCCAAAGCATAGCCGATTAGACCACAGATGGACAAGAGGTGGATATGAGATCCAAGAGAAAACAATCCATAGGCTAGGAAAAAAAAAACCAGTTCTCTTTCTTGAAAATATTTTATTAACTGAGAGTAATTCTTGTTAGCTAACTGACTTAGATTTATAAAGTCATTTGAGATTATGAGGAAGCAGAGATTGAAGGATGGAGAGAGATAAGACAGATAGGAGAGAGAGAGAGAGAGAGAGAGAGAGAGAGAGAGAGAGAGAATATTATTCTTGCAAGGTAGAGATAGAGATGAGTCCACTTTTCTAATTTTCCAGTTTCAGTCTCTGTGAAAAGGCTGTGCCTCATTTACAGGACTTGGATGTCCATGAAATAACTTGCTGTCACCTTTCAACTTATGTTAGAGTGAGTAAGTTCCTGTTCTTTGGAGATGACTGTTACTTCAAAGTGAAGTCTTCAAAACTCTCCTGTGAACTGTGTGTGTGTGTTTATCCCTTCATTTCCTAGGTGTCTTCAGTTCGCTTTTGTAGCTTGTGCTCTACTGTGCACAACATAAGTCATAGGGAGACTGCGGGGAAGGAGGGCAACTGAATCACTTCTAGAAGGAACAAGGCCAACTTTCTGAGACACACCAGCATCTCAAAGTGTGAAAAGGAGCAATTATAACTGAAAAGGGATACTGAAGGTGCCAATAAGGAACTAACTCTATTCTTTAAAATGACACAAAGATCATAAATTACTACTTTCTCAACAAAAAGCTGCAAAGATTTATGATAAATGCCTGCCAACATGGTAAAAAAGAGAAGCCAAAATAAGGCTGGCAGTTAGAGAGGGAAGAAAGGAGCTTCTTAGTATGTGAGAAAGGCTTCCTTTACTTTTCTCAAAGACTAAGCATCAGTGTATATCCATGGCTAACTGATTGGAACAATGACATACAAAGTGCATGTGTTGCAGGAATGCAAAAGCAACACAATAGTGTTTCAAGCAATAGGAAATCTGGACGTGGAGAGACATGAATCTTCCAGTGTGAGGTGCAATAAGGTTCTGGAGAAGGGCTCTGGGGAAGGAAACGGGCAACTTTCATTCTCCTCCCTCCATGAAGACGCCTTCCGATGGCAGGAACAAGGGCATCGCTTCAGGGTTTGGTAGCTTGAAATCATTGTGAATATTGGGAAGTAGTGAAGAGCAGCACAGTGTAATGGGCAAAAGGATAGTCTCAGAGCCACACCGCTTGCGTATATACCTCATTCTCCCGCTTACCTGAGCTTTGACCTTGGACAAGTCATTTAGCCGCTTGTGCCTCAGTTTTCTTATCTGAGAAAAGGGAGATAAGTGAGGTTTTGATAATTAAATGTTTGTGGGGGCGTGTGTGTGTGTGTGTGTGTGTGTGTGTGTGTGGAACAGATGCTAACACATAATAAATGCCATCTATCATTTGGTATTATTATTATTATTATTTTAATCTGGTTAAATTGTTTTATATACAACACAGATAAAATAAACTTTAACTCCATATTTAAAACATTAGTAAAGCTGACTGTATTAAAGCAGTGTCTCTCATGTAATAAAATCTTTGTATAGTGGGAAACACTGGAGAATAGGCTAAGGAAACTGGAGCAGTTCCTATAATAATGCGGAGACATGGAGGGTGGTAACTTACAGCAGTGACAGAGAAAGCAGTGTTGGTTTTGCATTGTGATCAGGTAAGAACAGGAGAGAAAAATGGCTGAGGAGTGAGGGCAATTGGGAGAGAGCATTGCAAAAGCTCTCAAATCCAAGCATTTCTAGGTGGGTGACAGTGACAAAAGCAGTCTTCTGATGGTCTCAAACTAACCTCATGAGTTCAATTTTCTGAAATACTGCCTCTCAGTAATCTTCCAAAGATGTCTCAAAGAAGGAAGACAGAAGAGATGAGGAGAATTTGTTCTTTATAGGAATTACAAACTGAATGTAATTATGGCAGCTTCAAAGCAGATGGACACTCATGTTGATTTTTTTGCCCTTCATTTTATATCTAAGCTGAAAAGCTTGACACCAATTATTTGTCACTATACACTAGAAAACTCTTAATCAGAGCTGAGTGGAATAAGTAGTTTTTCTTTCTGAAGCTAATTCAAGGAAAGGCTTATGTGGATAGCAACTCTGATTGTGTGAGGGTTGGCAAGGCCAAAATTAATCCAATTCTAAATGATACTTAATATATCAGCTAAAACAAAGGTGGACTGGAATCCTTGGCTGTGCCCAGCAGAGTTTCTCCTGACCTCAAAATGTAATTACTCAGAATTAGTTTCCCCTTAACTAAAGAGTTAAAATAGCATTAAAACCTAGCTTAAACCAACGGAGAAATTTTTAAAGTATATTTTAGTTGACTTTGATGCCTGCTTCAGATATACATGTCAGGTGCATTTCTTTCCAAATGCTTCAGCTCATTGCAAAGTGTGTGAGCAAAGAAGGAATCCTGAGAATTTACTATGCAAATAATAATCACTTAAAATTGCCTTGGAAATGTCAAATCTGCTTTGCACTGAGGACTGGAAATTTGAAAAAGAAACCAGGTTTTACATCCATAAGAAGGCACTGGAAATAAATATGATTGTATTCTATTTGATTGCTATTCCTATATAAAATACCCCAGAAAAATATGAAATTCGCATATAATGACCTATTTGATAACATGATATAAACACTTAAAAACTGCTTCCTCAGCAGACTTATTTAGCTTTATTTGGATTAGATTTAGAAAGAAATTGGCAACTTATTATATAAGAAGGGCAACTTGAAAGCCAATGTCTATAAAGGTATATAAAGTAGGTCTTCCCTCCTACTCCCATTGTCTCTCCTATGTGAGAAGGAAATTAAAACAGCCAGTGACACCTCAGCCAGGCTCACTGTGAAGGTTCGGCGGGCAGGTATTATAAAGCTTACCAAGGGATTGGTTTCTCCAGTTTAATGGGACTTTTACTAAAGAATCACCCCCCAGGTCTGTGAAGATTAAGAATAAAAATTTCTCCCAGGAGTAGCTTTCACTAGTGGCCAAATTGGCATCACTTAATGAAAACATGGAAATGAGGTTGATTTTATACTTAGTTAAGAAGACAGCATTTTTCCCTATAGTTTATACTGGGAATTTTCAAGGAGTCAATTCATAAATTACACTTACCAACAATAGTGGGTTTGTCTAAATAAGTCTCATATCTTGATAAGCTGAGTTGGTAAGCTGAGTGGGTGAAGGAAGATGGTTGTCCTTCTCTAACTGGGGTGGTATTGGGGAGCAGGTTCTAAATCACTCTTGTCATTGTATTAGTATCCCAAAATATTATAGATTGGCCGTGCAAGAAACAAGAGAATTTTTTCTTGTTTTATATCTTGCCAGGTAAAAGGCAGATGACTCTGAGAATACAACTAGAGGGGAAGGAGAAATATTCTTGATCGTTCTTCTATTTCCTGCAACTAATGACACTGATGGTGGGTTTTTTGTTTTTGTTCTTTTTAGTAACAGATTCTACATGTTGTCACATTACCATTTTAACAAAGTCTTTGCTATATCACTTAGTAGTGAAAAAGGTGTAAAATTATCTTGTCATTAAAAAATGTAATACCTTATTTCAGCTCCAGATTAAAATAGTTAAATAGTCTTAAAATCAACTAAAGCAAAATAAGGAGGAAAAATTATTATATGAGCAAGTCTAAGGAGTATAATTTAGCAAAATGTTTATTTATTTAAAAAACAATTATATCATGGCAGATTTGTTCTTTTTTTGAGAATTAATCTTCTCTGGCAAAATGCTTTCTGTTTTTCATTTAGAAACACCTAATCTTGATTAAATTGTTTTATTCAAGTCAAATAAAATAACTAGTAATAGATAATTTTGCTCAGTTAATTTTCACATAATTCCAAGTTTTTAAGTTGCCTCAATCATCTTAGTGGCACATTTACTCCTTGGGAACAAACTTAGTAATAAATTGTATAAATGCAGAAAACATAAAAAGCTTGGCAAGTACAATAATTATATCTATACTAATAAAAGGGTAATATACTAATTAGACTGGGTGGACCGGACATTTTCCAGTCATTGAGTTCTCCTTCTGGACAAAGCCACGGTGGCGGGGGCCGAGGCAGAGGTGATTAGGGGCAATCAGGCTGGCAGGGGAGCAGTTAGGGGCAATCAGGCTGGCAGGGGAGGTGGTTAGGGACAACCACGTGGACAGGGGAGCACAGTTAGGGGCGATCAGGCAGGTTGGCAGGTGAGCGGTTAGAAGCCAGCGGTCCTGGATTGCGAGAGGAATGTCCAACTGCCGGTTTAGGCCTGGTCCCCCAAGAGGTCCCAGTGGAGAAGGTGCAGGCTGGGCTGAGGGACCACCCCCCCCATGCACAAATTTCATGCACTGGGCCTCTAGTTATTACATAAGTGTTCTAATTTTGTTTTTTGTTTTTTTATTGATTTTGTTGTTGTTGTTCTTTTAGAGAATGGAGAGAGAGAGAAACTTCCATGTGAGAGTGAAAGTTTAATATTGACCAGCTGCCTCCTGCACACCTCCTTCCCAGTGATCGAGTTTACAACCCTGGCATGTGCCCTGACCAGGAATCCAACAATTAACTCCCAGGTGCACAGGACAATGCCCAACTAACTGTATTAGAACAATAATATACTAAATTGGAAGATTTTAGCTAAAAAGTTATTCATACTTTTCTCCAAAAAACTTTTAGCTTGTCACAAGATCAGACTTCCAGAAATAAAATATTTTCTTTCTTTCTTCCTTTCTTTCTTCCTTTCTTTCTTCCTTTCTTTCTTTCTTTCTTTCTCTTTCTTTCTTTCTTTCTTTCTCTCTCTCTCTCTCTCTCTCTCTCTCTCTCTCTCTCTCTCTCTCCTCTCTCTCTCTCTTTCTTTCTTTCTTTTTGAAATTTATAGCAGCTTTATTCATAATTTCAAAACTTGGAAGCAACCAAGTTGTCCTTCAATAAGTGAATGGGTAAACTGTGGAACATCAGACAATGGAACATTGTTCAGCACTACTAAGAAATGAGCTATCAAGCCATGAAAAAAACATGGAGGAACCTGAAATGCATATCACTATGTGAAAGAAGCCCATCTGAAAAGGTTACATGTACTGTATGATTCTAAATATATGACATTCCTAAATATTTTCAGTGAATATTGAATATGCTTTTTATTCAAGGTAATGCAATAAATTATATTGAAAAACAGAAAATAGGTTAAAAATGTGATCCATTTTTTCTTTTAAATTGTGAAATATATCAACACTAATAGTAATACAGAAAACAGGAGAAAAAAAGCCTATATTACCATTATCCCAGCACAATGAATTTATTGTTGCTTTCTCAGTTTTGAACTGTGCGTATATGTATATTTTAACTGTAAAATATGTAGTCATAATAGTAGTATATATACAATTTAGATTTGCATTCTTTTTCACCTACTATTTATCTCACCTGCTTTCTATGTTCTAATGCCATTAGTAATGACTACATACTATCTATCAAAAACTAGTCTATAACTTTTTAGATTTTTAAAAAGTGAAATGGTGATTTATAATAGTATGTATGCAACTGCAGTTCCTTGAAATTTCTAACTATAAATCACAATATGGTATCATTCACATTCTTGTGGCTGTCATTTCCTT
>NW_005369060.1:64530-66453 GCF_000412655.1 Myotis brandtii | reverse complement strand
ATATATATGTATATACCATGCATATACTTGATTTTAGGGATAATAAAAGCACAGAGCTTAAATTATTTCTTATATCATCCAGGAAATAAGAGGTAGAGCTAAATTTTAGAACATGGAGACTTGGTGTGCTATTCACTGGATAACAAAATTATTTGTAAAACAAAAACTCAGCTCATTATATATAAGTAATTTATTCTACAAAAATAAGGGAGTGGACCATTAGTTCTGCAGCTATGATGAGACAGGCTAAGTTCAGGTTGAGGATAGGGTGGTTAGAGTAGTTAGTGCATTAGTAGGCCATGGTCTATAAATGTTAGCAGCAAAGGGCAAGACATGGTTCAGGGAGCTTGATCATCATGGAGAAGTAAAAAGAAAGGAGTTGAGGATGTTCAGGGCAAGAAGCTAGAGAGAAGGTGCCTTATCTACCAGCTGGGCAACTTTGAAAGACTATGACTCCACTTCCTCAGCTGGAAATCTTTTTAATAATAGCTACTTCACTTAATGGTTACTAGATTCAATGATTTTACACATGAAGGGTGCTTACTGGAGTCTCTAACTTATTATAAAAAACACGTCAAAATATTCATTGTTATTATTGCTGATCGTATTCTTTAGGCAATTCAAGAGCCAAGTCTGGGGTTGTACACTGACCATCAGAAACCAGCAGGTCCTTTGAAGGACATGTGAGGAGAAGCATAGGCATGCCCCAAGAGAGAAAAGGCCACTCATAATAGAGGAAGCAAGGTGTGCTGACAAAGCAGTAACAAGAAGGAGAGCGAGGAACAGGTCACAGGGGCAGAGGCCCAATCAGTTCTGCCAGGTGGTAGCCATGTTCTGTGCTTCCGAATCTGCTCATTTTGAGTTAAGGCACCAGAAGGCACTCTCCAAATCACGGAGTAGGACAGTTCTAACAATACACCATGTCTGTAACAAGTCTCTCTTGTTTTGTAAACACTAATGTTTAAAATAAATCTTTGGATTTATAATAGCCTTATTGGTACCTACACAAAATATATACATACTCTATAAAAACTTTTGAGAGCAAGACCTTTCATATTAACAAAAATACAAAACTCTTTGAAGCCAAAGGCAGAAATAAAAAAGAAAAGTATAAACAGACTTGACTACATTAATATTAATCTTTTTCAAATATGGGAAAACATCATGAAAAATATAAAAGGCAAAGGACAAACTGGGGGAGGGCATTGTAATATAAAGGTTTAAAGGGTTAATATCATATGTAAAAAGACTTACAAAAAAAGATTTCTAAAATAAATAATCCAATAAAAAATGGATAAACTTCAAGGACAAAATTAATTTTTTTAAAAATTTGAATGGCTAAAAAGCATAGACAAAATTGTTCAACCTGAGCAATTGTCAAAGATCCATGAATATAAAGACTTTCAAATTATCAAAAGTATAGAAATATGCACGTGTATATAAAATCTAGTGTTGGACATGGGGAAAGGAACAGTAATACTTGCTACGAGAGTAAAATATTAAATAATATTCTGGAGCACAATTTGATAAAAACGTAACAAAGCTCTTAAAATATCTATAAAACTTCATCTATAATATATTAAACAATAAATAAGGATATTCAGGAAGATTTAAGTACAAAGGTAATCTCAGAATTTTTCACACTGGACAAATGTAAAGATGTAAATGCTTACTGAAAATGGATTAATTAACAAAATAGTATATATAGTCATTAGATTTGATCTTATAAGTATTTATTGACATATAAAGATATAAAAATATTTTCAAGTGAAGAAAAAAAATTGAAGACCCAAGAAAGTAGGACTTGTTTTTTATGGATAAATTCTTTGTAAATGAGTGCCTAGAAAAATCTGAAAGACATAATTTAGCATGAGATTATAGATTTTAAAGTTAACCTTTTTCTTAATTCACATTTTGTTCTCA
>NW_005369060.1:33211-64498 GCF_000412655.1 Myotis brandtii | reverse complement strand
GAGAGAGAGAGAGAATATAATTAAGGTGCAATAGCATTACATTTGGGCACAGTAAAATCAGGTATTGAGAACTAATTCTACCATTAAGCAAGTTCTTAATCCCTTTAATTCTCAGTGTTTTAATATCTAATAGCGTTCACATTATAGAATCATATATATCAAGTAAGATAATGCATGTAAAGTGCTTGAGACAATGATTGGCACATGGTGAATCCTATATAATAAAAGCCTAGGTGGCACCACGCCCTCTCGCGATATCATCACAAGATGGCCACCACAGACGGCTGCCACAAGATGGCCACATGCACAGTGGAGGTGGGACCTGGTGGCCGCTCCGTGCAGTGAGGCCTGGGGGTCACGCGGCTCCGCGTAGCATGAAGGATGCCGGTTTTGGCATCTCCGCCACCTCGCGTGGAGGAAGCAGGTCCCGGCGGAGGAGATGGGCCACAGCAGGGTAGGGCAGTTGGGTGCAACCGGGCCAGCAGGGGAGGGCAGTTGGGGGGCGATCACGCCAGCAGGGGAGCAGTTAGGCATCAATCAGGCTGGTATGGAAGCAGTTAGGGGTTGATCAGGCTGGCAGGCAGAAATGATTAGGGGCAATCAGGCAGTCAGGCAGGTGAGCAGTTACGAGCCAGCAGTCCAGGATTGTGAAAGGGATGTCCAACTGCCAGTTTAGGCCCGATCCTTGCAGGGGTCCCAGATTGGAGAGGGTGCAGGCCAGGTTGAGGGACACCCTCCCCCGTCACCGTGCACGAATGTCGTGCACCGGGCCTCTAGTATTCAATAAATATTTGATGGTTGACTTTGTAGACATTTGATTTGTAAGAGCTTTAAACTTCTGAATATTAGGAAACATGTTTTTAATCTTAATATTCCTGGAACCTAAAGTAGTATCAAGTACAGAGTAATTGATTGTGAAATTGAAGGGAGCATGAATGCATGATATGAAAAGTATGCTCTTGCTAATTTAACATCTTACAAAGAGTCCATATGCAGATCCTTTGGTTTTGCAGGCCCTTATCCAAGTTTTCATTTATGACTCTAACTCTTATTTTTTGCTCCATGGTGCTTTTGGTCTTATCTGATTCAAGTAATTATTGGCTCTCAACTTTGATTTCTACCTTGGACTTTGTTTTTTGTCAAATTATATTTGACTAATGTCCCTCCATTACTACAACTTTTGTTTTTCTGTCAGAGATATGAGAATAAAAGGTATTCATCCATAAGAGAGAGAAATGCTAATAGACTCTGTGTCAGAAGGATCCTTCCTACCTAACACTAATCAAGATAAAAATCCATGACGCCCCATAGGTAGCCATGCACACATGCAGCACCGAGAACCTGACACACCGTCCAGCACAACCTCTTTCTTTCACAGAGGATGAAACATTGCCCCTGAAAGTGAAGGCATTTATCTCTCCTTGATTTAATAGTTAATTAGTAAGAGAACTGAGTTCAGACCTTCTTATTCCCAAGTCATTGCCCTTCTCACAATATCTTGCTGCTTTTGAGGAACTTAAAAATAGATTCAATGATGCTGAAACATCATTGATTTTTAAAATGGACAAGACTTCTGGTATTCCAGATCACAATGCCTAAGGAAAAATTCAACCTTACATATTTCTTCTGAAGAAAATAAAATGTAGTTCAGCTTTAAAAACTTGCAGTTGACTGGGTAAAAATGTTGTCTTCCATATGCTAAATCAACCAAATTTCAGTGCTGAACTTCTTGTGGGAAGCATATCTTTCAAACACAGCTAAAATGCATGTATTCTACATGGTCACATTGATGTTCAAAACAAAGATAATTATGCCATCTCAGTGATACATTTGTTGAAATCCAATTATATTTACAAATATTATTTTATATATGTGTTCATATCCAAAAGCAGTATGTCTCCAGCAATAATGAGCTCAAATGACCCCTCTCTGATAGAGAATACATTGGGGGGGAAAAAACCTCTTATGAGTTAGAAATTCAGTAGAGAATTTTTCACCAGTGAATGACAGATCATGTTGAATATATGAGGAAATGACACGACTTTGAAGTGTTGGAGATCTTCTGACATCTTGAAGCATTTGAAATGGCAGCTAATTTTTAGACAGCTTCCTCTTTGGCTCTTTATAGGCAAGTCAAATTTGGCAAGAGTTTACTATACTCTGCTCCATCAAAAGGAAATATCCACAATGCTCAATTTTATTATTTATTTATTTACTTATTTTTGTCAATCCTCATCTGAGGTTATTTTTTGCATTGCTTTTTCAGAGAGAATGAAAAGGAGGGATGGAGGGAGGAGGAGAGAGAAATATTGACATGAGAGAGATTCATTGAATGGCTGCCTCCTGCATATGCCCCAACTGGGGCAGGGAGCAAACCTGCAACCCAGGTACCTGCCCTTGACCAGGAATCTAACCCACAACCCTTTAGTACCTGGGCTGACACTAACCACTGAGAAACACCAGCCAGAGCAAAACACAATGCTCACTTTTAAACCATTATTTCTGAGAATAAAAGTAACGGCTTTTTTATGGTAACAATCCTATAAACATGACAATATTTTTTTCTCAATTAAACTGAGTTTTCAAGGAGCACTATATATAGTCATAATAATTATCTATCTGAATTATAAGTCAAATAGATGAATACTAGATCTTAAGATAAATTCAGGAATAGCTTGAAATCAATAACATCTTCCATGTTGACATATATAGTAGAATGCTGTCATTTTAAATGATAATATGTAATGCAGAACATAATTCTTTTATTTGAAAATGAGATTTAAATCAACTCAAAAGCTATGTTTTATAATAAGGAGCACATTGACAATACTTTTAACGTTATAGACTATAAACCCAAAGCTGCACACTGTGCAATCTATTGAAGAATACCCTGCCTCATCTTGGCATCTAATTTCAATTATAGGCAATTAATATGCTATACTAGACATAACAATTTAATTATATAAACATTACCTTTCATAAAATGTTTTTCTAACTAAAATTCACTATCTCACAAGTAAGGAAACATATTCATATAGTATAAAAACAAAATTATTCCAGAGAGTATATATAACATGTCCTATATTCCTTACCTCAGTGATTGTGTCACACCACAAGCTAGCCATATAAAAATCTCAGAGTCATGCTTACACTACCAGTTTATAGCTTCTAGTTCCTACAAAATCTCTTAAATCAAATCAAGTCTGATTCATTTCTACTGTCCTTTCCAATGTTCAGGTTCACATCTTATCTTCCAAAGGTTATGCAATAACACCTTTTCTGTTTGCTCTCCCTCTAGGTTCATCCCTTTCAAGTTGATAATGGTAAACTAGACATAAAAATTGTAAGTAATGTGGTTTCCTTACAGAAAGAAAGGGGCTTAAATATTTTACTTATTTAGAAACTATTTCATGCCTCATGTATTTCCATTCTTAATATTTATTTTAAAATTTCTGATGAACAGCTCTTTAAAATTTAGCCAAACTAAGGCCTATCAGAGGGAGCCACAAACTGTGGATCACTTTGTAGTTCCAAGCAGTTTTCTCAGGACATTGGCCTACACCAGGTTCCCTCTCAAGAGGACCCAGAAGCAACATATCCAGTGGCCAATTTGAATAACAACAAAGCATCATCCAATTAGCTTTTAAAAGGTGGCATATTAAAAGGGAAATTGTGGCAGGCACCAGATCATGTTTAGGCAAATTCAGCACCTATACAGCAATTCATACACTGTGGTAGGGATTGATCCTCACAGTCAACCAGCCTGATGGTCAACCCCAAGCTCAAACAGGCCAATAGCAATAAAGGCTCAATTACAACAGGAGGGCTCACAAAACCCACACAGGGACATTCCTGGAGCACCCAGATCAGATGATCAAGGAGACTAGATCCAATGGGTCCCACAGAATCCCTATTACATAAGGTCAACCTATTGAGACTGGGAGTCATAGCAGATCTACCCAATGCATAGAAACAAATACACAGAGGCAAAAAAAGTGGGAAGAAAAAGATACATGACCCCATGTATCCAACAAATCTGCAGAGAAAGAGCTAAATGAAATGTAGGCAAGCAATTTAGCATATATTGAGTTTAAATAAATAATTATAGGATGTTCAAGGAACTTAGTAAGAACTTCAACAAAGAGATAACAAGCATTAAAAAGAACATAGAAACCATAAAAAAGAACCAGTCATAAATAAAGAATACACGACCTGAAATGGTGAATACACTAGAAGTAATGAACAGTAGGTTGAAGGAATCAGAGGATCAAATGAGTAATTTGAAAGACAGAGTAGCAGAAAACATCCAATCAGAGCGGCAAAATTAAATAAAAAGTTAAAAATATGAGGATAGTTTAAGGGACATTTGAGACCACATAAAGCAGCGGTTTTCAACCTGTGGGTAGCGACCCCTTTGGGGGTCGAATGACCTTCACAGGGGTCGCCTAAGACCATCGGAAAACACATATATAATTACATATTGTTTTTGTGATTAATCACTATGCTTTAATTATGTTCATTTGTAACAATGAAAATATATCCTGCATATCATATATTTACATTACAATTCATAACAGTAGCAAAATTACATTTATGAAATAGCAACAAAAATAATTTTATGGTTGGGGGTCACCACAACATGAGGAACTGTATTAAAGGGTCACAGCATTAGGAAGGTTGAGAACCACTGACATAAATGATAACAACATTCCCAACATAGGTATACCAGAAGGAGAAGAAAGAGACCAAGGGATCAAGAACTTATTTGAAATAATGACCAAAAATTCCCTAATATAGGGAAGGAAAAAGACACACAAGTCCAGGAAGCATAGAGAATCCCAAGCAAGAGGAACCCAAAAAGACCCACATCAAGATACATCATAATTAAAATGGTAAAGGTTAAAGACAAAGAGAGAATTTTAAAAGCAGCAAGAGAAAGACAGTTAGTTACCTAAAAGGGAGCTCCCATAAAAATGTCAGCTGACTTCTCAACAGGAGCATTTCAGGCCAGTAAGGATTGGCATGAAATATTTAAAGTGATGAAAAGTAAGGACATGCAACCAAGACTATTTTGACCAGCAAGACTAGCATTTAAAATTGATAAAGGGAGTAATCCAGCAAGAGGATATAACCCTCATAAACATTTGAGGATATAACCCTTGTAATCATTTATGCACCCAACATAGGAACATCGAAATATAATAGCATCTTGATAAACATAAAGAAAGAGATCAACAGTAATACAGTCATTGTAGGAGATTTTAGCACCCCATTGATATCAAAGGGTAGATATTCCAGAAAGAAAATTAATAAGAAAAAAATGGCATTAAATTACACATTAGATCAGATGTAATTGATAGCTTCAGAGCATTTCACTCCAAAGTAGCAGAATATATATTCTTTTCAAGTGTATGTGGAACATTTTCTAGGAAAAACGACATGCAATGTCACAAAACAAGTTTCAATAAATTCGAGAAGATTGAAGTCATATCAATTAACTTCTCTGATCATAATGATATAAAACCAGAAATCAATTACAATAAAAAATCTGAAAAACACATAAAGACATGGAGGCTAAATAACATGTTACTCAACAGTGAATGGGTTAAAAATGAGATCAAGAAAGAAATCAAAAGGTACCTTGAGCCCTAGCTGGCTTGGCTCAGTGGATAGAGTGTTGGCCTATGGACTGAAAGGTCCCAGGTTCGATTCCCAGTCAAGGGCACATGCCTGGGTTGTGGGCTTGATCTCCAGTGTGGGGTGTGCAGGAGGCAGCCAATCAATGATCCTCTCTCATCATTAATGTTTCTATCTCTCTCTCTCCCTCTCCCTTCCTCTTTGAAATCAATAAAAATATATTGAAAAAAAAAAGATTCCTTGAAACAAATTAAAATGGGAACACCAAAACCCAAAATGTATGGCATTCAGCAAAAGCAGTCCTAAGAGGGAAATACAAGGTGTCCCAAAATATATACACACATTGAATGATTATAAAGTCAATGTTCATTAACATACAGTTCATTTTCAAAATTTAAAAGAATCTACAGAAATGAATACATTTCTTTTGTCAATGCTCATTTCAAACTGATGGCCGTTCTGGTCCAAACACTGCTAACAACTCAAAGCAATGGAATCGCAAACATCAAAAAACATTTCATTTGGTATTTGTGCAACCCCAATTTATTGACTGTTGCTGGTTTTCTAGAGTAAAATGTATCTTTTATGTATCCCCATGTAAATGTCTAGTGGCACTTTAGGATAAATTTTCTTTGTTCAAACCTTAATCTTAGTCTGGCTTCACTCATTATTTCAAATCAGTTAAACCTGAAAAGGAGTGAAAATTAAGTGAGTTATCAGCTGTTAAAGTGTGTATAATTTTTTGGGACACCTGTATATACACTTTAACAGCTGTTAATTCACTTAGTTTTAAAAATCAACTGTATGTTAATAAACACTGACTTTATAATCATTCAAAGTGAATATACATACATCTTTGGGGGACACCCTGTATATAGCATTACTGACTTACCTTTAGAAACAAGACAAATCTCAAAAAAAAATCCAACTTTGCAATTAAAGGAACTAGGAAAACAATAACAAACAATGCCCTAAATGAGTATAAGAATAAATAATAAAGATCAGAACAGAAATAAATGACATAGAGATTAAAAAATAATACAGAAGACCAGTAAAACCAACAGCTGGATCTTTGAAAAGATAAACAAGATCGACAAACTTTTAACTTTAAAAAAATAGAGAGGAGCTAAATTGGAAAAAAATAAGAAAGAAAATGAAAGAGAAGTAAAAATGAACTCTATAGAAATACAAGGTATTATATAAAAATGTTATGAATAACTCTATGCCAACAGATTGGAGAATCTGGACAAAATAGACAAATTCCTAGAAATATACAATCTTCCAAAACTGAATCAGGAAGAATCAGAAAATCTGAATAAACCAATTACAGCTAATGAAATTGAAGCAGTAATAATAATAATAAAAACTCCCCCAAAAACAGAAGTTCTGGACCAATGGCTCATAGGCAAATATTTCCAAACATTTAAAAAAGAACTAACACCTATCCTTCTCAAACTATTCCAAAATATTTGAGAAGAGAACACTCCCCATCTTTTTTATGAAGCCAGTATTATCCTAATTTCAAAACCAGATAAGAACAGTACAAATAAATAAAATTATGGGCCAATATCCCCAACTAATGCTAAAATTGTCAACAAAATATTAACAAACCAGAGCCAGCAATACACTAAAAATATCATAAACCATAATCAAGTGGGCTTTATTCCAGGGATACAAGGTTGGTACAATATCTGCAAATCAATAAACATGATACATCACATAAACAAAATGAAGGATAAAAATCACATGATCAAATCAATAGATGCAGAAAAAACATTTAATAAAACCCATTTATGATTTAAAAAAAATTCTCAGCAAAGTGGGAATAGAGGGAACATACCTCAACATAATAAAACCAATGTATAGCAAACACACAGACAACATCATACACAATAGGCAAAAACTATAAGCATTTCTCTTAAGATCAGTAACAAGACAGGGGTGTTTGCTTTCACCACTCTTATTCAACACAGTACTAGAAGTTCTAGCCACAGTGATCAGACAAGAAGAAGATATAAAAGGAATCCAAATTGGAAAGAAAGAAGTAAAACTGTCATTATTTGCATATGAAATGATACTGCATATAGAGAACCCTAAAGATTCCACACACAAAAAACCACTAGAACTGATAAAGGAATTCAGTAAAGTAGCAAGATACAAAATAAATGTCCAGAAATTAGTTGCATTTTTATATTCTAATAATGAAATATCGGAAGGGAAAGTAAGAAAACAGTTCCATTTAAAATCGCATTAAAAAATACAATACCTAAAAATAAATTTAACCAAGGATGTAAAAGACTTGTACTCAGAAAATTAAAATACACTAAAAAAATAAATTGAAGGAAATGCAGGTAAGTGGAAGCATATACTGTGTTCATGGATGAGAAGAATTAACATCATTAATGCCCTGGCCAGTTTGGCTCAGTGGATAGAGCGTCGGCCTGCGGACTGAGGGATCCCAGGTTCGATTCCGGCCAGGGGAACATGCCTGGGTTGCAGGCTCCATCCCCAGTGGGGTGTGCAGGAGGCAGCTGATCAATGGTTCTCTCTTATCATTGATGTTTCTATCTCTCTCTCCCTCTTCCTTTCTCTCTGAAATCAATAAAGAAATATATCAATTTAAAAAACAAAAACAAAAAAAAATCATTAAAATGTCCATACTACCCAGAGCAATCTATAGATTCAATGCAATTCCTATCAATATATCAATAGCATTTTTCACAGAACTAAAACAAATACTCCAAAAATTTATACGGAACCAAAAGACCCAAATAGCCTCAGCAATTTTGAGAAAGAACACAAAGTTGGATGAATTAGGCTGCCTAATATTAAACTATACTACAGGGCCACAATAATCAAAGCTTCATAGTACTGACATAAAAAACAGACATATGGAGCAGACAATGGAGCAGAATAGAGAGCCCAGAAATAAACCCACACTTTTATGGTCAATTAGTATTCAACAAAGGAGGCAAGAACCCATTGTATAAGTTTATTCAATAAATGATATTGGGAAAATTGAACAGATACATAACAAAAAATGAAATTAGACCACCTTTATACACCATACCCAAGAATAAAGTCAAAATGGATGAAATACTCAAATGTTAGATTCAAAATCATAAAAACCCTAGAAGAATATATACACAATAAATTCTTGGACATTTCTTATAGCAATATTTTTTCTAATATGTTTCCTTGGACAAGGAAAACAAAAGGAAAAATACACAAGTGGAACTACATCAAACTAAAAAGTTTTTGCACAGCAAAGGAAACCATCCTATCTAATAAAAGACAAAAAGGGTTATTAACCATACCTCCGCTATGCTTCCCATTGGCTAATCAGCGAGATATGCAAATTAACTGCCAACCAAGATGGCGGCCGGCAGCCATGCAGCTGAAGTGAACAGGAGGCTTGCTTGCTCCAGTGATGGAGGAAGCCAAGGTTCCCCGCCTGCCGCCGCCCAGCTCTGAGCTCCGGATGCAACAATGTTGCAATTATAGAAGTTTGTCTGACTGCAGCTTAGGTCTGCTCCCCGCTGGCAAGTGGACATCCCCCGAGGGCTGCCGGGCTGCCAGAGGGATGTCTGATTGCCAGCTTAGGCCCAATCCCCCGGGGAGCAGGCCTAAGCCAGCAGGTGGTCATCCCCCGAGGGGTCCCAGACTGCGAGAGGGCACAGGCCAGGCTGAGGGACCCCACCCCCCCCCCCGG
This sequence comes from Myotis brandtii, assembly GCF_000412655.1. NCBI lineage: Eukaryota > Metazoa > Chordata > Mammalia > Chiroptera > Vespertilionidae > Myotis > Myotis brandtii. Next base: position 55,149 of record NW_005369060.1, on the reverse strand, counting down.
CTGAGTGCACACATTTTTGTGCACCAGGCCTCTAGTCAACAAAATAAAGAGACAACCTACTGAATGGGAGAACATATTTGTCAATGATACATCTGAAAAGGGGTTAATATCCAAAATTTATAAAGAACATATAAAAATCAACAACAAAAAAACAACAACCCCAAAACAATCCAATTTAAAAATGTGCAAAAGATCAGAATGGACACTTCTCCACAGAGGACATACAGATGGCCAATAGATATATGAAAGGATGCTCATCATTACTAATTATTAGACAGATGCAAATTCAAACCACAATGAGATATCACCTCACACTTGTCAGAATGGTTATCAATAAATCAACAAACAAGGCCAGGATGTGGAGAACAGGGAACCCTTCTGTACTGTTGGTGAGAATACAAATTGGTGCAGCCACTGTGTAAAACAATATGTAATTTCCTCAAAAATTAAAAATGGAACTGCCTGTCATCCAGTGATTCCACTTCTGGGAATATAATAGAAGAAACCTGAAACACTGATTCAAAAGAATATATGTACCCCTATGTTCATTGCAGTGTTATTTACAATAGTCATGATTTAGAAGCAGCCCAAGTGTCCATCAGTCGATGAGTGGGTAAAAAAATCTGTGGTACATTTACACAATGGAATACTACTTGGCTGTAAAAAGAAGGATCTTTTACCTGGACAGACCTGAAAAGTATTATGCTAAGTGAAATAAGCCAGTCAGAGAAAGACAAATACTATCTGATTTCACTTTTATGTTGAATCAAAATAAACAAATGAAATAGAAACAGACTCATAGATACAGAAAAGAGACTGACAGTTGTCAGAGTGGGGGTTAGGGTTGGGTGAAAAAGGTGAAGGGATTAAGCAAAAAATAAAACCTCACAGACATAGACAACAATGTGGTGATTACCAGAGGGCAGTTTGAGCAGGGAGTTAGAAGAGGTGATAAATGGTGACAGAAGGATACTTGACTTTGTGTTAACACACAACACAACGTACAGATAATGTATTATAGAACTGTACACCTGAAACCTATGTAATTTTATTAACCGACGTCACCCCAATAAACTCAATACAAATTTAAAAATACATAAATAATACATCCACACTAAAAAAATTAGCCGAACTTTAGCACATATATGATTAATTCATAAATACACATACAACACCAAGCATTTCCAGAGAGCAGAACTTGCACATACTATGGTTTACATTAAGTACTATATGAATTTTACTAAAGTAATTTCTAGTGGTATTGAACTGAAATATTGGGTAACTATTTTAATATATCAAATAAATTGTTCCCAGCACACATCTTTTAAGCCTAAGCAGCAAGAAATTTAAGAAAGTAATATTTAAAATATATTGGTAATAACATGATTTTTGTCAATAGCAGCAACATTAATCCTTAATCAATTAATTAATTGATTGATTGATTTTTGTTAATCCTCACCTAAGGATATTTTCTTCATTGCTTTTCAGAGATAGTGGAAAGGAGGGAGAGAGGGGAAGAGAGAGAGAAAAAGATAGAGAAACATTGATGTGAGAGAGATACATGGACTGGTGGCCTCCTGGTTGCCCCCTGCAGACACCCCGACAGGGGGTGGGGAGTGAGGGGCAACTTAGGTACATGCCCTTGACTGGGAATTGAACCAGTGATCCTTCAGTATGCTGGCCAATGCTCTAACCACTCAGAAACACTGGCCAGGGCTAAATCTCTAATTTAACTTATCACTTGATAAAAATGGTTTTAATAATTAACATTTCAAGCAGCAAGTATAATAATCTAACATATTTTATTAAAATATAATTTGGATTGTTTACCCTTACATTTATATTATCAAAAAGAAAAATATTGCTTTCTCACTCTTTTTTTTCAAAAGTGATGAAGACGAAGTTCATTTTTAAACATGGTTCACATAACAGGATATATTAGTCCACCAAAACAGGCCTCCCAGAACACCCATCATGGTTTCTGAAATCCATTATATATTGAAGACAACCTAAGAAAGGGAAGATTTTTTTTCCCTTAAATAGGAATCTTTAAGAAGAATGAGATATTCCAAATTCTCCTGTAATAATTTGTACAATGTGTTATTGTAAAAATTCTCACACTATAGAATGGTTATATGATTCATTTATATACTAAAAGGGAGACGTACCCTAGAAATTTTTCTTATAATAATAATTATATTGCTGTTATAATGGTAATTTCATATTGTATGAGTAGAAATGGATAAAAAAGGGAGAAAAACCCTGATATATTACAAATCTTTATATAAGAACACCCTAAACCTGAGAACAATTAATATCCTTGAAAGGTACATTGCCATTGCGAATGTAGTGAAAGAGGCCCAGTCCCTTGGCTGAATTAATGTGAAGCCAAGAGACAAACCTCATTCCTCCTATTCTTTTACCCCCTTTGCGACATATAAAGTGATAAGTGGAGAAAGGGATCTGACTTGGAAAAGAACCAGTACTATTTCCAGGATGCAGAAAAACAGTTTTAATTTAGAAACTTTAAAAACTCTATCTAATTGAGTAGACAATCGGAGTTTTGTTTGACAACGTTTATGTGATGCACCAGTTTACAGGAAATGAAATTTGATAATGACGTGGCTGCCCATAACACAAAATAAGATTCATAGATGTAAGGTATGTTGTCCAACATATTAATAGCAAAGGAGTAGGTTCTAACAGACACTAATATCCTGAAATGCCAGTATAGTGTTTCCACTGTGAGTTGATACAGAGTATATGCATAATAGCTCTTCTTCAAAATTACCCAGTCTTTACCTACAGACAAAAGTAAACAAACTATCCCAAAGTCACATAATCACTTATTAGAGACCAAATGGCTAAGTCCTTTTGATTATCAGATAAATTAAAGTACATGAGAGAAATTATGCCTTGTTTAGTTTCTCCATCCTAAGTAGAAGGTCTTCAAAGACAGAGAAATGTTTATGCTTCAGAAATGATTTATTTTGACTTGGAAATTCTGCAACAAACATAACACACCAGGCTTACTTTTCCATTGGTGAAAATTAAAATTGTACAAAAAGTATACAGCTTTTGTGAGAAGCACCATAAATTATTTCTGAAAAAGAAAAAGAAACACTATCCAATGTGTACTCCATTTGAGAGATAATATAAATTATTAGAAATAAACCATTTAAAATTATAAAGATGATATTGTTACCACACATTTTCATAATTTTAAAGATATACAGGGACTATAATATAGAAGTGGGCCTTCTATGGCATAATTTCAGTAATATACTATAATTAATTATCAAATTCTGTAGGTTGAACCTAGATTTTCTAGAAACAATTCATTTTCAGTTTATAATAGTGAGTGAAGTGTAGTTCCACAGTTAGTTCTTAAAGACATTATAATTTCTAGGTGAAAAAAACCCACAAAAGAAGCCTTTAGCTCTGGAAGTTTTGAACCCAGATAGGTAGGACCATTATAGGGTCTCAGGAATGACAGAAGTTTAGGATAAGTGGAAGAGAGGGAAGTTTCCCTAGGAGAGAAAAAGGCTACACAGAACTACCAGGTTTTGGCTATAGGACAGTTCACGGAACAGCATTTTGCATGACACATGACATCAATTTTTTTACCAACAGTTTTCATTTTTATATTAAGAGTGGTATGGTATATTAGAAGAAATACTGGACTGGAAAATAGTCCCAGGTCTAAATAAAATTATGACACAGAGCATATTACCTATATCTTTCACTGGGCCTAACTTCCTCATTTGACACAGAGTGAATTGGTTTAGAGTTCATTCCAACTTTAAAAAAAAATCAACATATCTCTAATTTTTAAATGTAAAGTAATGCTCATTTGTTTTACAAACCTTAATTTGAATCTAAGTTTTTAGATTGAGAAACATATTATATCATATCTCCCTTCATTCTCCTTTCATTTATTCATTCATTCAGTATTATTGACCACCTGTTAATGATCGTTCTAATTTCTGTGTTGATAAACTATAGGATGCAAATTAGAATCAGAGAGACCAATAGGAGGCTGTAGCTATCCTCTTGGCTTGTACCAGGATGTTGGTAATAGAGGTGGTGTAAAGTGGTCAGATTCTAGATCAATTCTAAGGTACAGCCAAGAAGATTGACTGAAGGATTGAATGTGGTGTAATAAGAAAGAAAAACAGGAAAGAAGGAAGAAAAGAAGAAGGAAGGATGGAAGGGAAAAAGGGAGGGAGAGGAAAGAAGGAGGGAAGGAAGGAAAGAAGGAAGATGAAGGAAAAGAATATTAGTATAATTTCCCTTTCTAAAATCCTAACCCTGCTCCATCTTAATATATATTTATTTTTCCTTTTCAGGGTTACAATATAATGACAGTTTGTCTTGTTTTTTTTTTCTTTCTTTCTTACTTTCTTCTCTTTTCTTTTTTTTCTTTTATAATATTAAACTGATGTTCCATAGCATATTTTCAGGTTACATTTTTTTTAAAACAAGGTTTTCCCTTATATAATTTTTGATCATGGCATTCCTAATGATGAACATGATTTTATGTGCCTTTAATTGATTCCATCTTTCCCTCTCAATTTTAAACACGTCAAGTCTTTTTAAACTTGGTAACTTGTATTGCTGCTATTCCATGTTACATTTACTGTCAGGGACCACATATTCTATATATTCCATGTTGTTTTCCTCCTTCCTTTACACCCATTGTCCTGCCTCTGTCAAACTTTCAATCAGAAACCTTGGTGAGTAAGAGCCTGCCTCACACAGACACACACAATCATCATAATTATGATCAGAACTGCTTTTTTCATTTCTTTTCACTCTTCCTATCCCATCATTCTCATCTCCAAAGCTGACTTTCAGCTTTCAGAGGCTTCAATTTGAAGAATTTTCCTACTTATCTGAGACCCCACATTTCAAACATTCACAACAGAGGTGCTCTAAAACTTGTCTCACAGAGCACCGAGCCCAGGGTGAATGCAAAGAGACGTACAGACGGTGACAGACAAAGCTGAAAGCTTGTGAGTACATCAAGGGAGCCAAACTAACTGTGGCTTCCCATCTGTTAACATGTTCGTATTTACCTCATTTTCCCACAAGTACTTCTCTTTACTTTCCACTCACACTGGCAAATCTCAGCAGGCAGTGAGTGGTTGGCATCCATTTTCATCTTGTAGTAGCTCTTGAGTCTCCATTTTCTAAACAGCATGATATTACAAAGACAATTGCCAAGGGCAGATTCTAGCCCCCAAGAAGCTTTTGAGTCTTCCCACCCTCAGCAATTTTTAGTTTAACTGCTCATATTGGTGACAAGTGTCTGTTGGTGTCAAAACTCTTGAGATACAAATTTTCTCTAACAGCAGCTGTATTATCCTTGTTTTCATAGTTTAAAAAATAATTTTTGTCTAATTATTTTAACAAAATACATTCAAGGATAGATAAATGGGGAAAAACTAAAAAAGAAGTGTGTAAGGATACATATATGCATCGCTCTACAATATTTTTTTATTGTCTAAAGTTTTACATATGTCTCTTTTTTCTCCACTTGACCCTCCCCACCCCCCAGCCATTCCTACCCTGGGCAAGCCTGTATCCATTGGTTATGCTAATATGCATGCATACAAATCCTTTAGTTGCTCTCTAAACTCCCTCCCCTGCCTTTGTCTCTGGATCTATTCTTGTTCATCAAATTATGTTGCTCATTATATCCCACATAAGAGTGAGGTCATGTGATATTTATCTTTCTTCGATTGGCTTATTGCACTTAGCATAATGCTCTCCAGTTCCAACAATATTTTTTGAGTTAACTATTGTTTAACAAAGTTTCAGCTTTATCATATCAAACCATAGCATAATTTAATATAAAAATATAGACCAGGAATTAAAAATACAAAAAATCTACATTCAAAAACACAATTAGATGTGAACAATGCATGCTGGTTTTCATGCACTGAGGAGTATATTTCATATACTTGCAAAATAAAGTACAATATTTTAGTCCATCCAGTAGAGCAGCTTTTGATGGCAACTGGTTAATAAAAAAGAATAATTCATAAATTAAGGTGCAATGAACAAAGGAGAGAGTCTTCAAAAAGTTGCAGAGATATTTTAAGGAAGGTTTAATAACAAAGTTTTCCTCATATTGCCAATGGATGCAATATTATTTGTTAATTTTTCTCTTCTGCTTGTATTAAATTCATGGAGATTTCTGTAGTTGAACATGTAGTTGACATGGGGATATCAACTGTACACTGAAGGTTATTTTTTTCCTTTATCACTTTGTGTAAAAGTGTTTGAGAAGGCTTATGCATTCACCCATTCACATTAAAAACACAAAACTCTCTGTGTTTACAATCCACCATGTAATATAATTGCCTACTTTGAATGATTGCTGATTTCATCTCAATCATCTCTTCCTAAAGCAAACCTTGAGAAAGCAAACAGCATCACAGTGTGTTGTTCAATACAAGGGATAGAGGTGCCGTATGTAACACTGCTTCATTCAAATTCTCATGAGAGATGTTCAGACATGGCAACTACTCTGGGTGATTCCAAGAGAGATCTAGTAGATTATATTCAATCAGCAACAAGGCTAGACCATCTAGGTAAGACTTTCAGGAGATTTAGTATTTTTCAATAATGAAGAATATGGGCAATGTATTATCAAAACTTCCCCCTTGAGTAGGTTACTAAATATTTCTGAGGCTTAGTTTCCTCATCCATGAAACAAAATTATAAAACAAAATTGACAGAGTTGCATGGGTTGACTGAGAAAAATAAAGAAAAAATGTGACATGAGAAACAAATGTCCTAACTAGCTACAATAAACAAATGACAGGAGTGTTTCCTCTTAGCTAATAAGAGGTGTCCTTCATATAAAGGGTAGGACAAAGCTATGGTCTGATGATTGACCAAACAATACAATTAGAACATACGGTTCTTTTCGTGCATCATTCTGAATACTCTCTGTTACGCTTTCCAGTCCTGGTATTTATTCTGATGTAGGTTTAGCTAAAATTATATCTAGAGGTGTGGACAATTGGAGTTTCTTGTTGTGTTATAATGATTTTGAGAACTGATAGTATTTAACAATATAAATGGTTTAAGAGGAACTAGTAATGTAATGCTAAAAACAAACAAACTTAGGATGAAAACTTTAACGAGAACTAGCATTTAGAAACCTTAACACATGTTAAATGTTTTTCTCTCCAAATTATAAATGGAGTTCATAAAATAATAATTTTATACTCACTTCATAATTATTTTTTCTTGGCATATTTACTAAATTGAACAAGCCTTTTAGGTTTTGCTTTATCCCTGAACATCTTATCCCCAAAACTGATGGCTAACCAAATTAATAAGAATTGTCAGTGAAATGCCTAAACAGGTGGAAGAAGAAAGACAAAATCACTGTTAATCCAAACAGCATTTTCCATATATAACATCTGCATAATGTAATATTAATTTTTAAAGCTTTGTTAATGTTATTTATCTAATAAAAATTATGTAAGCATTCAAACAGCTACCGTCTCCATCTTACAAAGAAAAAACAGAGGCAACAAATAAAGTCATTCAATGAAGGATCTGGGCAGCACTGGTTCTGTCCACATCTTGTCAAGTTTCAATATATCTTCAGCTCTCTTTTTCTCCCTGTGATAGGTTTTTCTTTCTTACATTAGCTAATCATCAGCATTCCTTGACAATTTAGTGGGTTACTTTCTGAAAACTACACTTTTTTTAAGCTCATAAATTGCTTAGCAGTTTTCACACCCATACACTTTGTGAAAAGTTTTTTGTGTTTTTTTCTACAGGGATTCTAACAAAGAATGATTATATGCACCTATTTAGAAAATAAAAATGAGCCACTGCAGGCTGCTTTAATGAGAGATAATATTGTCAACAGCAGGATAAAATCTATTCCCAAATGAATGCCTACAATGAGAATAGTGCGTCCTTTTGCTCACCAACTATGTAGAAATTGTAACTCTTGGGGTTAGCTAGTATGAAATGTTTTTGAATTTAGTTTTCGGTGCTTGTTACTGTTATTTATACAAAATTATTTTCTTAGTGATTTTTCTATAAAATCACTTTTATAGAAAACTTGAACTCTACTGACTATCCTAACAATAATGTGCATGCAGAGAGGAAGCAGTACTGTTAAACATTTGATTTGTAGCAAATACCATCAGGGAAGCTAAAGAAATGGAAGAACTGCAGAAATGAATATTATTCTGAATACATTTCAAGAAAAAAAGCTGCTGTTCACTAACTGGTGACTGACAGCATCATGCAATACCTCTTTGAGGACTAAATGAAGCTTTATTTTGAAACCCAACTCAGATGTTGTAGTCTGTCTCCTCTATACATTAACTTAAAAATTGTCAAATATCACTTTCACATTACATGTATTTGTGGGATAAAAAAAGAGGTACTAAAAGGCTGTAATAGAAGCAACATTGGAAATGTATCACTTTCACATTACATGTATTTGTGGGATAAAAAAGAGGTACTAAAAGGCTGTAAAATTTAAATTGTAAAATTCTAAGTGAAAGGAAATCTGGAATAATTTATAAAGGAGAAAACTTTGAAAATCTAAAAACATGAGTTAAGTGATAATGAAGAATATTAGATTAGATGTAATAAGCAAACATCACCTTGTTACTGGGAACTCTGGAGAATCCTGTCCAAGGGTCCCATGATTCATTGCTATTCTTATAGACCCTTCTTTCGGGAATCAGGTGGTTAGGTGGAGGGCAGGTGCTTCCTCAGAGCTATGCTACACATGTGCAATATGGAAGAAGAGCATTTCACAGGAACTGTAACAAGATTCCTGTTAAAAGACCTTGTTTATAAATTATTCATTATCTGCCTTATTTGTCCATTAAAGAACCGGGATAATTGGCCTTTGATATTCTGGTAGCAAGTAGATGTATAGATAGATCAGCGGTTCTCAACCTGTGGGTCGCGACCCCTTTGGGGGTCGAGCGACCCTTTCACGGGGGTGGCCTAAGACCATTGGAAAACACATGTATAATTACATATTGTTTTTGTGATTAATCACTATGCTTTAATTATGTTCAATTTGTAACAATGAAAATACATCCTGCATATCAGATATTCACATTACTATTCATAACAGTAGCAAAATTACAGTTATGATGTAGCAACGAAAATAATTTTAGGGTTGCGGGTCACCACAACATGAGGAACTGTATTAAAGGGTCGCGGCATTAGGAAGGTTGAGAACCACTGAGATAGATGGATAGTGAAGAAGAGAGAACATGCCACCCTGAAATGTGCCGCTCTGGTATGTGGGTTATTGTGAGCTTAAGGCAGATAAGACCCAGCAGACAAGAACGTTTATCTCGCCCTGAACTTCCTTAAAGAATTTAGACAGGGCCTGTGCCAGAAAGAGCTATGACCAGTGATAACTTTTTTTATATGAAAGACCTATCTACATGAACCACTGAGATAGATGGATAGTGAAGAAGAGAGAATATGCCGCACTGAGATGTGCCGCCCTGGCATGTGGGTTATTGTGAGCTTAAGGCAGGTAAGACCCAGCAGACTCTAGAAGAACGTTTATCTCGCCCTGAACTTCCTTAAATAATTTAGACAGGGGCCTATGCCAGAAAGAGCTATGAACAGTGAAACTTTTTTTATATGAAAGACCCATCTACATGGCAGGAGAAACTTCTAATTACCAAACATCTGTTCCTTTTGTTATCTGGTGAATTACCCTCCCCTGCCCTTTGAAGCCCCAATCACAATCCCATTCCTTAGTTCAGGATGGTATATAAGCCTCAATTGCCCACCTTGCCCTTGAATCTTTGGGTAAATAAAGATTTAATTAAAAAAAAAAGAAAAAAAAATAAAGCAGCCAAAGAACCTAGAAGAAAAGCAGGAATTTTTTTTTATGGCAGGAGAAACTTCTAATTACCAAACATCTGTTCCTTTTGTTATCTGGTGAATTACCCTCCCCTGTCCTTTGAAGCCCCGACCCCTATCCCATTCCTTAGTTCAGGATGGCATATAAGCCTCAATTGTCCACCTTGCCCTTGAATCTTTGGGCTGCCATATGTACAAAATTAAATTTGTTTTTCTCCTGTTAATCTTTCTTGTATCAATTTAATTATTAGAGCAGCCAAAGAACCTAGAAGAAAAGCAGGAATTTTCTTTTTACCTCTACAATAGCTAAATAAACAAATCCAATCACTTTCTAAAGGTAAATATTTTTTTAGGAAATAATTATAACAGGATGTTAAGTGAATTTTTTTCTGTTATCCTAGAATTATGACTAAGGTCCATAGCTGAAAATAAAATTCACATACTAGCCTACATTCTAAAGAGGTGCAAGAATTCAAAGAGTCAGGACCAACATTTACTAAGTAGGGCACAGCTGGCCCCACTGCCACCTAATATCAATACCGGGACTCCTCCCCAGGATTTCTCAATTAGGCCCATTTCGTGTAAGCACGGTATCCAAACTGTACAGTTCTGATTGGATGGGGCTGGTCTCATTCTGTTGTTAGAAAGACAAAAGTAGAGTTTTCCTGCAGTGGTTGACTCCAACAGCATAAATACGTGGGGCATGTGAGAGAAGCTGAGGGTTCAGTGTGAGGTTTTTCCTGGTCTACAGAGCACAGGAGAAGCTTTTGTAAGTAAATGGTCGCTAGATTCTTATTATTTATAAAACGTGAGCCTTCAGTAGGCCATGGGGAGTCTATCTCAGCAGATACATTTCTTCTCAGGGTGCACATCAAATGAATCTTTCTTCCTGGGTTCCACAAAGGTCTTCTGAGAAATGCAGATTTCACAGTGAGAAGGAATCTCTTTTCTCTCAGGGAAGTAAGAGATAGATGACCTTTCCCTTACATGATGAAAGGTCACCAATTAATCAATCATGAAGATTAAAGGTGCCGACAGGAAGAAGAGGCTACTGTTCAGCACCCAGAATCTCTGCAAGACTTGCTGATTAGCCTAAATAAACAGAGTTAGCCATGACCAACATGGAGCTCAAATCGGGTCCTAAAAAGGTGTAGTTGTTTTGTTTTTTTAAGTTGAACTGGTGACTTGATTAAAAAAAAGATGTATTTTCTTCCCAGGAATACTATCAGGTTGATAAATGTCTATTGTCAATAAATAATAACTTTGGGCAATTATTATTTTATGTGTTATAATTGCTATGGAAGTCATCTGATTTAAAGAGAAATATCATTTTTTAAAATTTATATTTATTGTTGAAAGTATTACAGATGTGCCCTTTTATTCCCATTGACCCCCTCCATCCCACACCTGCCCCTCCCAGGCCTTCACCACACTATTCTCTGTGTCCATGGGCTCTGCATATTTGCACATAAGTTCCCAGGATAATCTCTCCCCCCCAACCTCCACACCACCTTCCCTCTGAATTTCATCAGTCTGTTCCATGCTTCTATGTTTCTGGATCTATTTTGTGCATCAATTTTATTTTGTTCATTAGATTCCACACATGAGTGATACATATCTTTCTCTGACTGACTTATTTCTCTCAGCATAATACTCTCCAGGTCCTTCCATACTGTCTCAAAGGATAAGAGATCCTTCTTTTTTACAACTGCATAGGACTCACAGCTGGTCTAGAAGTCCTTGCTTGGTGTTATAGAAACCCCACACTCTTCCACATATTGGAAAAGGGTACTAGAACCCACTAGTCACATTTTAGCACAATGTTCAAGCTTGGTTCTTCAGACAATATAAGCATTAATTAACTAGACAGAAATCATGCTCTCAATGAGCTTACAATATGAGCCGTCACAATATTTATGTCCAAAAATATGCGGTACAGAAGATTTTAAAAACGACAAAAGAAATACAGAGAAAATATTTGGTACTTCAGTGGAAGGGAAGATCATTTATGGCTGGTTGGATTCATTCATTCAATTCAGTAAAGGTTACCTTATAAATGATTTTTTTATCACAATAGGTAAGTTAAAATATAGTCAACTTCAGACCACATTGCCTGAGCTTATTTTTAATACTGAATATAACTGCTTCTATAAGTAACATGGTCAAAAACATATGGGAAACTTTTTTTATATATGGAAAACTTTTAAAACATGTTATTAAACCCCATGCAAGGCCCTACTAAATTATATGAACAATAATTGTCATGATATTAAATTTATATTATATATAATAGAGTAACAGATTATATATATAATAAAAGATTGTAACATATATAATCTTTTAGTTCATAAATCATGAGTCAGCTACCTAAAAGAATCAAAGAAAAAACCTGAATACTTATTTTACATGAATATAGAGAATTTTGTTTCACCTTCTCATTTTCTCTAAAACTGTTTTTTACACTCTTAAGACAATTTTGAAAACACTATATCTTTAATAATATTTTATTACCAGACAAATATAATACAGTGATAGGTCTCATAAATATGGCTTACTAGCGTTTGTTAAATGAGCATTTTAAACTTTCTATTGAAAGGACAGAACGGGGCTGATAACCGTGTTCCTAACTCCTCTTCAAGCAAAAGCCATAGAATGTATCAGTTGCTCAGCCAGCCCTTATCTCAGCCAATAGGAACGCAAGGAAACTAGCCCAAGGCCAAAAGTATGCTAGCCACCTCCTGTCTTTGTGTAACCAGACCCTAGCTGCACCCTGCCCTTGCGTCATTAGCCCCCGGCCAAGGGACCCCACCCATGCATGAATTCATGCACTGGGCCTCTAGTTTAATATAATTGCCTCAATATTTGCAGGTAGGATTTCTAATGGAAAGCCAATACTTGTGACTTACCCATTATTTCTCCATCTCAGAAAGTTTTTAATAAAATGTTTCTCTGAGTTCTCTGAGTACAATATTTTTACATTAAAATGCATCTTGAACTCTCATATATTAAAATAATCTAAAATAGATTTTAAGTATATAGTTGTTTAATATTATATCTAACCAAGTAACTCACAAATGTTTTTAAAATTCTACCTGGGAATATTTTCCTATCCCATAGATAATTAATGATAATTCTTAAAGTACTTTGTTTTTTGTCATTATAAATACATATGATATATACAATGGCACTTACAATTTAAACATTTTTAATATAATCTTCAAGCCTCTGGAAAGAAGGCACCAAGCAGCCACTTATGAGAAAGATATAGATCACTGTATAAGATATGTAATTCAATTTCCTCGAATTCTGTGTAAGTGTGTTATAATAAATTTAGATTTTTTTGTAACTTATTCCATAATGACCATAGTTGGGTGATTACCCTACTATTTTAAAACTGTAGTTAATGACCAATGCTATATTCCCTCAGAAGATCCAGAACAAAGCTTTGAGAAAGACATTTGGCAATATTCCTATGGTAAATTGCAGCTTTGACTTTAAATATCCTCCACAGATAATTGCCTGGTAAAAGGTTGAAGCCAGACAGCCCTATTTTTAAGACCCCTGTTTACCATCTTCATGGTTTTGAGTAATTTTATTTTTCTTCATGGCCTTCATTTTCTCTCTCTAAAATGGAATACAACTACTATCTCGATTGTCATGGAATGGTATTTGTAATGATTAAATGTTATTTTTATGTTTAATGTAGGAGAATAATCATTTGAGTAGTCCTTAAGTACATGTAATGAGGATGGTGATCATTCACTAGGAGAAATAGAAATTATCATTGCTTCAGATCCATATTTCCAGGTTACTTTTCAAAGAATAGACAAATTTGCATTCTCAGTGGCAGTATATATAAATGTCCATTTTATTGTGTCCATTTTGAAATCATTGAGCTACATAATTTTCAAAACATTTGTCGCCTGGGCAATTGCTCAGTGGTTAGGCATCCAACTATGAACCTGGAGGTCAGTCTGATTCGTCAGGGCACATCCCCAGTAGTGGGTGTGCAGGAGGCAGCAGATCCATAATTATCTCTCATAATTGATGTTTCTCTCTCTCCCCCTTTCTTTTCTTCTCTAAAATCAATAAAAGTATTTTTTAAAAAGCATTTGTTGATTTGGTGGTTAAAATTTTTCTTTCAAAATTAGTGAGATAGCATAATTTTTCAAAGGCTCATTAAGTATTTGAATTTGGAGTAAATTATTTCTTCACATAGTTGGTATATATACTAATTGTAATACATTTTTATATTTATGTATTCAATATATTAATAACTTGTTTGTCAATTTTTTACAATTGGGTCAAAAGTTTTGAAACAACTATATGAATAAATGGATTTTTAACATCACAAATGGTCGAACAAAACCTATCTATATTACATATTTATTTTTTACAAAATTTTAAAATTTAGTTCTAAAACATAAAGATAGAAAATTTATGTAAGACATTTTAAAAGGACATTTGATTTGCATTTAAAATTAAATACATTGATTATAATAATTTCAGTAACATAAAGGGCTTGAAGTTTACATCAAAAAATTTTCCATAGGTCATTTTTGTCTTATAAATTCAGCAACCCTAAAAACTGTTCATTGAGAATGAAATTTGACTAATTGTGAGATATAAAATATCAAGTCTTTCAAATACACAAATTCAGTTATAAACCAAGTCACTCATTATGGCTCATTGGGTTGGTGAGGAATTTTGGATTATTCATTGAATCTGCCTATGCTTCTGTTTAATATAGAGTTAAAATTGACTTTATGTACAAATAAGATATACTCCAGTTAAAACAACAAGATATTAAACTTCAAATTACTAGTAGCTGGTATCTCAAAAAACTCATTAGTCGGGACACTCGTAAGTCAAGGCCCCACTGTATTCCAGTTAAAACAACAGGATATTAAAATTCAAATTACTAGTAAAAACAAAGATATTAGTGCAAAATTACTAGTGTTTATTAGAGTGTTTTTCCTTTTGTAATTACTTTATCAAAACATTCACAATTTAAATTGTGATTTATTTATAAACTAAGAAGTATCTTTTATCATTAATTCTGATGTATGCAATTTTGGGATAACTATAAATGTTACAGAATTAGGAGCATTGAAACAAGATAAAGCAAAAATACTGACAAGTATGTTTAATCTGATGGTATATATCAATAGATAAAAAACAAGGTAATACACAATGATTAATGTTGTATGTTATTTTTATAGTAAATATTCCTTTAAGGAAGAATCCACTATAATATTCTCTTTTGAGTGCTATTTGCAAAAGTTAAGTAATTATTCAACAAGCTCCCCTTGGGAGACAGAACAAACAAACAGAAGGAGAACAGATGAAAACAACCAAGGACCAGGAAACCTGACAGAGTAATTATTTGTTTGTTTGCTGCTTAATATGTTTTGTTGATTTTAGAGAGAGAAGAAGGAAGAGAGAGAGAAACATTGATCAGTTTTTTCCTAGATTTTAGAGAGAGAAGAAGGAAGAGAGAAACATTGATCAGTTTTTTCCTGTATGCACCCTGACCAGGGACCAAACCCTCAACCTGGGCATGTGTCCTGACCGGGAATCAAACTGAAGACCTTTTGGTGTACCTGAGGACTATGCTCAACCAACTGAGACACACCTGACAGGACTTTTTTTTCAATGTTTTTGTTTGTGTCTTTGTTTGATTTTTAGAGAGAGAGTGAAACATCAATTTGTTGTTCCACTTATTTATGGATTTACTGGTTGCATCTTGTATGTACCTGACCAGGGAACAAACCCACAACCTTGGCATATTGGGACGATGCTCTAACCACTGGGTGTCCGACCACAACCTGATAGAGTAATTATTAACCACTGACTTTTCTATCAACAACCAGCTACCAGCATCTCCTACATGTACTTTCCTTTGTTGTATGTCATGCTCTTCATTTCCATGAAATATTCTGCAGCAGTGTTTCATTTTTATCAATTCTAATTACATGTGTTGCTAACTTGTTAACTGAGCTAATGTCCTACTATAAATGCTGAGCAGCAGGCAAACAAATATTTTTTATCATGCAGTTGTTACTGGAACAATATAGACATAAAAGACTTTGATTTCTTAAGTCAAGTCACACTTCTGCTATGATGAAGAATCTTCATCCTTACAATCTACTGTTAGTAAATATGTGTGCTCAGGATGTCTTTTTTACCACAATAGATGTAAGATAAATGGTGTTTCATAAAGGGAACATAAGAAAACTTGCCTTCAAGAGCCCACCAATAAAGCATCTGTTTATGATACACTCTTAAAGTCAGGAAAACACAATGGAATTATTTAAATTATTAACTGCACTGAAACTAGTATTACCACAGTAGTGAAGTATATGAAATAAAGGTGCCCTTCACTTAGCAAAATAAAAATATTAAAAAACAAACATGTCAACACTTTCACTGAAATATAGAAAAATATAGTGATAGTTTTCAGCATATAAATATCCTGTGTATCATTACATAATTTGGTTTGAAAACTTAAAAATAAAATAAAGTTTATTTATTCATTGTCATGACACAACCATTAACAATTTGTAAAACCATAGTTTATGAATCATGCAACAGGGAAGTAGCCATCCAGAATCCTATATAATAAAAGGCCAATATGCAAATTGTCCCCTCAACCGGGAGTTTGACCAGGGGGCGAGGCCAGCCGGCCAACCTCCTGTGGCCCACCCTCTAGCCAACCCCACCCCTGATCGCCCCCCACCATCCTGGTTGGGGTGGGCCAGCCCGACCCCACCAGTGCATAGGCCTCTAGTTTTAATATATAACAGTTTGGCATTATTTCCCTTTTGTAGGATTTTTTTTTTCATTGTAACATGTTCATATTTCTCCAGGACAGCTAATCCTAGTCCATTTTTAAAACTAACAGTGTATGTTCATTAGTTAGGCATATTTCTCCCTAATCATTCCAGCTGGAGCTGGTCCACAATGTAATGGAAAAAAGTTGCATAAAATGTGACTGGCTCTCCTCCTATGGACTGGTCTTTGCTAGATTGAGATACCTAAGGTCTACAGAAAATCCTGGAGTATTGGCGATATCAAGGGGAGCTCAGTCTGTAATATAGGCATCTTGCATATCTATTTATATTCCTGGAAAATAATTAAAATATTTTACATTTCTGGTCCAATATGCAAATATAGTTTTGTCTTCTATTTATGCAGAATCATAACCATTCAATCAGATTAATGCCCTTCTACCTAAAGCCACTAGATACATAAATTCCATTCTTACTCTTCTAGACCAAGAAAGTATTTTACAAACATTAAGTGGGTAAATATTATTATTTTGTTGTTGTTGTTAATCCTCACCCAGGGATATTTTTCCATTAATTTTTAGAGAAAGTGGAAGGGATGAGGAGAAACAGAGAGAAAGAAACATTGGTTGCTTCCCACATACCCCAACCATGGCTGGGGTTTGAGCCCACAACTAAGACATATGCTCTTGACTGGAATCGAACCCTGGATCCCTCAGTCCATCCACTCTATCCACTGAGCCAAACCATCTAGGGCAGGTGACTAATTTATTTAAATGTGCATTGCTAGAATCTTAACAGTGCAGTTGAACTGCAGCTCCCTACAACTGTCAGCCTCTACACGGATAGCTTCCGGCAGCAGAGAAGAGCATAGATTGGCTAAGTCCAAAAGATAATAAGAGGAATAAAAAGCATAACGGGAGCAGAAAACATACTCATCATCTGATGAGGTTTTGTATTTAATAAATCAGAACATCCAGAATCTGCCTTTTGAGAAAAGCAATTTCACATGCACTGCAATGCCATGCTTGAGAATTTACAAGTAGATGTTCTTCTTTAACCAGATCTAATTTAGTCTAGTAAAACTGTGCATTCTCTGGTTTTGTATCCTGGCATTTATCTTTTCCTTGATACCCACAGGACATATGTGACTATATTGAACTCAAAAATGAAAGAAAATGTAAAATTTATTGGCAGATATTGTTGAAAAGTATATCAACACTTGAAGTGTTTAAAGTTTTGTGTGTTTTTTAAAATCTATGAGTCTACTTCCACTGAAAAGTCATTTGCAGATGTTCACTAAACAGCATGAGAAAATATATATGAAAACATGAAATCACACGTAAGTCTGAGGCTCAAACCGTTTTGAATTTAGGGCCAAAACTATTTTGTACAAATTCCCTCATATCCTTTTAGTGACTTACCTCCTTGGTTATTCTGAAAGTCCTATCAAAAGTTAAATTAATCCTGTAATTGAAGGACTATTTAAAGGCCTAAATTAGTAATAGGAATTCCTTCCCTATGTAGATTTTGTTGGATATTACAATTGTAACTAGGAGTCTTTGCTATTCATTGAGATAAGAAAATTAAGACTACAAAAGAAAATAGATCAAAACTGGTAACTGAAAATATATACTGATTTAGCTATTTGAGCTAGAAAGTATGAAATGAGAAATAGTCTATTTCTGGATTAGGAAAACATACATACATAAAAGATGAGCCTGGGACATATGCTAGCAAGCATGTAAGTTGCCAGAACCAGGCAGATAGGGCTGCATCTGGTCCAAGGTGGGGTAATTTTAGCATCAAAAGGAATCATGACTATTATTGATCAAAATACAATAAATATTTTAAAATCCATATATTCACAATGATATTAACATAAGTTATTAGAACCAACTAAAATTTAAGTTACTTAGAACCAACTTTTTATATTGAAAGTTAGTAAATAAAGGAAACGTATCATGCTATTCTGGATAATGAGGCAGAGTTCTTTAGTAAGGATTCCTGCTAAAAAATACGAAAGAAGAAATAGAATTCGAATATTGCTATTTTGTAATCCTTATAAAATAATAGATTTAAAGATTTAGGTAATGATTATCAGTGAATTTTACTGGATTAAATATTGATGGGGAATTTATAATGCAGAAATAAGGGTGAATTTGAGCATCATTAAAAGTGACTTCCTGATATGATCCAGAATAAAAAATCTGAACTTGAATATGATCAATCCTCTGGATATAACTGTCAGTTTATGCATAATAAGTAACAGCAGAATAAGTTACATGACACCAGGAGAAATGACTCAGTCATCCAAGATGTGCAATATTCTACAGAACAAATGAATCACTTGACAAATCAATGACATTTACACACACACACACACACACACACACACACACACACACAAAGGCACACACACAGGCACACACGTGGTGGATGTGGTCAATTACAGAATAAAAAAGACAACATAAATAAAAATGTGTGGACATTGGCTCCTGATTTGAACAAAGCAACTCTACAAAGGTATTTTAGATTTAAACAGGAGAACCTGAATAGGAAACTGGTATTAGACACTATTAAGGATTTTGTTAGTGTAATAATGGTGTTTAATGGATTACTGCTTATTATGGTTGATTTGTGTCCTCTCAGCTCCCAAATGATAAATTGGAGTCCTAATCCAAATACCTCATAATGTCATCTTATTTTGAGGGAGTATTTATAGAGAAACTCAAGTTAAAATAAGATTATTATGTGGGCCCTAATCCAATAAAAAGGGGGAATTTGGACACAGAGACTGACAGACATAGAGAAAAGTGATGTAAAAGACACAAGGAGAAGTTGGTCATCTATAAGCCAGGAGAGACATGGAACAGTTACTTCCCTACTGCCTTCACTAGGCACATGGCCCTGCTGGAACCTTGATTGCAAATATCCAATCTCCAGAATTATGAGACAAAATATTTCTGTTAAGTCACCACATTTGTTATACTTTGTTATGGCAGCTCTAAAAAACTAATATACCATGTAAATTTCTTTACTAGTTGGAAATACATTATGAAACATTTACACGAGATGGCATGATGTGTGAGATTTTTATTAAAATTTCCAAAAAATGTGTGTTTAGAGAAAACTATGGAGGAAATAAGATTAGAAAATTTCTTAACTATTAAAGGATATTAAGGATACATAGAGTTAATCATACTATATTGCTTCATTTGGTTTGATTTAAAAGTCCAGAAGAAAGATTTTAAAAGGAGGGAAAAAGTATAAAGTCAATGTTAGGATTACACATGAACATAGAGTTGAAATTAAGGCTGCTTCCCAGAACTCCATTTGAACTCATGTATATAGCCTCAAAGAGCAAAACCAAAGACTCTAGCCAGAAAAAATAATGGCAACTTATATCCAAATTCATGCCTTTTATAATGTTGATAAGCTTCATTTAATAATAATTTTTGAAAATTTGTACAAAAACAGTGTAAAAATTTAAACACTCATATACTTTACAAAATGTTCCTCCGATATTTCAAGCTCCCAACCGACACCTACATAGCTATTACAATATTATAGACTATATCCTCTATGCTGTACTTTCAGCCATGTGACTATTCTGTAACTATCAATTTGTACTTCTTAATCCCTTCAACATTTTCAGCCAGCCCCCGCAACCTCTTTCTTTCTCTCCTCTGAATATATGAGTGTCTGACCACTGTGCTGTGTAACTGAAACTAATACAAAATAATACAGTGTAATAATGGTGTTAAATAGGTTACTGCTTATTGTGGTTGAGTTGTGCAAAGTATAATTTTTAAAAATTTAAAAAGATGGCAGAGAAGCCTCAGCTGCCTGATTTTAGGCCCCATATTCTTATGGAACCCTAGTATATACATATATAATTAAGTTTGGTTATTTTTTCCTATTTAAAAATCCATGACCCATAAAAAATTAAATATATTATGAATCCATTATAAAATATTAAATATAAAAGACACTTGTATATACATGTTATTTTATTAAAAGCATTCCTGAGTGCTTCAGGGGTGAAAAAAGAAACATAGATTCTAATTCATCCTCCAAAGTAACACTTAGCTATTTCTCCACATTATAATAAAGGGCTACAAAGAGAACAGGTAGACCAATCCTTCTTTCTTTATATGTGAAATATAAAGTTGTTTTAAAATTTATTGATAATCAACACAGTAGATAGGTAGGTTCCATATCCAAAATTAGTTTCAGGAAAAAACAATGGGTCAAAGAGAAAGATAACCCTTCGATACTTTTTTTTGTAAAGCCACATTTAGGGAACTTATTAAAAATAGTCCTATAAAAGGAATATTATTAATAAAATTGTCATACTTCCTACTATACTATCTCAACCTGATGCTAAATTCTTATTCCATTATTTTGTCTCTGACTGCCTGCCAACACTAATACCTGTTCTCTGGAACATGGTTGAGTAGTACTGCTATTTAATGCTCTATTTACCTCCTTTTCCACTACTTACCCTGACTCTTTCTTAGAATGCACTGAGCTTGTACCCAGTTTGTGAATACTTAGTTTCAGGTTTTGTCTCCAAGTAAGGCTTCCTACCCTCTTATAGAGCCTAGCACTAAAAAGAGAAGCATAAAATGTGGAACCCTAAGATCTTCTTAATATGTTAGTGTACATGACAAATGTATGATGTTCATTCATATAGCTGAGTGACACAATGTTTAATGATTATTCTATAATAAAACTAACATATCTGAGGTTAAAAATTAAGAGACCAAGGACCAAATTACTCTGAAAAAAAAAAAAAACACAAAAAAAAACTAAACAACCTCTTTCAAGAGTTTGGTGTGTTAAGTGGTTAGTGATTCATTATTTTGCAATCTCAACCTGAAATTTATTTTTGAAATAAGTAGTCCCAAAATTATTCTTTGGACATATAAATTGTTATTGAGTACTGAATTGTTGATTAGGAAACTGCTAAAGCTCACTGGTTCTGATAACATTCACAACATAAGGTAGTGAAATATACAGGGTGGGGCAAAAGTAGGTTTACAGTTATTCATATGGAATATAATACAATGATTAATAAATAGTAAATAATATAAGAATAAACTGTTTCACATACTCACAACTATAAACTTACTTTTGATCCACTCTTCTGTAATATATATATATATGGGTGACCAGGCCAGCAGGGGGGTTAGTGAGGGATGACCAAATGACTGAACAGTAGGTTGCATGGGGCGACCAGGCTGGCAGGGGGGGCAGTTGGGG
>NW_005369060.1:19868-32822 GCF_000412655.1 Myotis brandtii | reverse complement strand
GAAAATAATTTCATGGCTGGGGGTCACCACAACATGAGGAACTGTATTAAAGGGTCGTGGCATTAGGAAGGTTGAGAAACACTGCCCTGAGGGGTCCTGGATTGGAGAGTGTGCAAGATGGGCTGAGGGGACCCCCGCCCCCGTGCACAAATTTTATGCACCGGGCCTCTAGTATTATAATATAATGTGGTGAAATGTAAGAATGGCATTTGTCACCCTAACCGGTTTGGCTCAGTGGATAGAGCATTGGCCTGCAGACTGAAGGGTCCCAGGTTCGATTCCGGTCAAGGGCATGTACCTTGGTTGCGGGCACATCCCCAGTCGGGGGTGTGCAGGAGGCAGCTGATCGATGTTTCTCTCTCATCGATGTTTCTAACTCCCTGTACCTCTGTCCCTCTCCCTTCCTCTCTGTAAAAAATCAATAAAATATATTTTAAAAAAAAGAATAGCATTTGTCTTGGTCATGCTATATCTGAAGACCTAGAATAATGATTGTTGCCTCAGCACTCAATAAATGTTTGTTGAGTGAATAAATTAATGTGTAAGTTAATTATTTAGGTTATTAAAAGTCATTCTAGTAAAATAAAAGTACTAAGTACCATTATTTTAAATATGCAGAATAATCACACCCTTATTTAAAAATAAACTCCAAATATCAACCTAGGTTACAGTCTCTTGTGACAATAAAACAATTACTGGAGGAATGTAATTTGAATTCAAATGCAGTCGTTTACAATCGACTAATTCTTAATTCCTAACAAGGCCTTCACTTATTCTGTGTATTTCCATTATGTGTCCTGTTTACTGATTTTATTTTTGTTGAACCTAAGTTTAGAAAAATAACAATCTCTTTACTCATATAATTATTGAATGACTACTGAACAGAAATGCTATACAAAGCAAACTGTTCTCAGTGGAGTGGGACAAAATTATTAAGTCAAATGTTCTGTTATCATTGACCAAATGGCTTATAGGAGAGAGAAGACATGCACTTAAATAACTAATAAAATGTAGAAAGTTTTAGTGATGAGAATTTTTAGTGATGGGAGTTCAGTAGATTATGATTACCTGGGATAATCAACATTATTCTCTGATAAATAGAATTTCTGCATTAAGTGATTGGGCAACTGGAGTTTGGATGTCAGAGAAGACATCCAAATAGACTGACCAGCATGAGCAAAGGCATAGGGCTGGGGCTGATGCATAAGATATAGAATAAAAGAAATATGGAAAATTGATGAAGGACACAGCTAACTGTTCCCTCAAAAATTTATTTTACCCTTGGCCACCCATCTAGAAACTGTATTTCCCAAACTCCTTTGCAGCTAAATGTTGCCATGTGACCAATTTCTTTTCATGACACATAAATACAGATGCTATGTGCAAATCCCTTTTTGATGCTTTAAATGAAATTCTTGCCCTGATTGATTTTCTTTGTTTCTCTCCATTTATATTTTTCATGTGCTGGAAGTTCTGGCATTTGAATAGGCTTCAATAACACATATGAAGAAAATGCTCTAAATTATGGAGCCATGAGAAGGATGGAACACAAGTCCTTGGATGATTTCCTGGAGCAGAACCAGTTCAAGCCTCTAATGTCCAGATTGTAGGCTACCACCTTAGATGCCCAGCTGAGTTTAGAGATTTTGTTTGCTTGTTTTTGCAGTCTTCAGTAGTTAGAGAAGAGATAAAGTAGTTAATTATTTTTTTTTGGGGGGGGGGGGAGGCACACTTACCCTGCGCCAAAACTGTGCTCTTCTAAGTTATTTCATTATAATTGAGGAGAGTAATTTGTTGACAGTCATGTATTTAATGAATTAAGTAAGGGATGATAACAAGATCAAATCAGTTACCATCATAACTGAGAATGTAAAAAAGAAAACAGAAAGGGAAACTGTAAAGAATGCGGAATTATGGTTATAACAGATTATGTATTTGTAATATTAGCCTCGGAAAAAATGGATATTGGGCTACTTTTGAATTAGATAACACAGAATAAAGAAAAGAATCTAGAGAGAAAATTATGAAAACAGTTTGTGAAAAAATATATTCAATAATGAGTTAAAATTTTAGAAGAGGAACGAGAAAGAAAGCAGGAATGAAACTTCAATTTAGAAAGAATTTGCATAAAAATACATTGAGAAAAATAAGCTCAGTGTGACACCAATTGTAAAGAGTGTGCAAAACAGGCTAGATCAGCAAGGGAAGAGGACAGAATTTCACATATCCATGTTTGATATCTTAAATAAAAAAGAGCTGATATACCTCTCACTTGAAGTTTCTTTCAAGTTTCTATAACATGTTAGCTATAGATTATCAGACACTAGAAGAAAGGTTTGAATAGTGACTTCAACTTTTCCCTAGTGATAAGTTATTTTCTTAGTGTTTTTCTTTATGCCCAAAGGATTTTTTTCCCCAGATAAAACTCACATTAGTCTTATCTTCAGTGTCAGAACTGTGTAAATAATTCATACCAAAATTCTTTTGCTGCCGAAATTCCATCAGTAACTGAATAAAATTAAATTTAGGCTTAAGCTCTCTAAGTTTATTGCCTAGGTTGCTCTTTGCTCCATTACAACACAGAATCAGAGGACTGAAACAGTGATTGTAAGTCTAGTGTAACCCAACTCATCATCATGCTTGAATGCTTCTACACCTCTCTTGACAAGACTTGCCTCTGTCTAAATAACACCAGATACTTCTTCATATCAATGAAACAAATTCCTATTTTTGAATGGCTCTATGGGGAAGTCTTCCTGATATATTCATATAATCATTGGGAAGGCTCCCAATATAAAGATAATTCCTTTACAATATGACTACAAATACTCAGCTGTGTCTTGTATAAGTCTTCTTTTCAGACTAAACATTTCCGTCCTTAAGCCATCTCTTGTATAACTGTCTGTCCTACTTTTATCATTCATTATGAAGCATTCATCTGTATGCTCATATTTTGCACACGCTGAGGTTTACAAAATTCAAAGAGAGTTTGATGAGTGCAGAAGAGTTAGGAACTGTCACTTTATCTATTATCAAATCACTATGTTAAAACTAGTTCAATATTTTGATGTCCTCAAATCTTACTATGGCCCCTTCCTTTATAACAAAGCACAATGACAACACAAGAAAATTAGTAATTTAAAATTATAAGGTCTTTAACAACATAATGCTACTAGTTGGTATGTATGCCGTTAAATTTTTATCTAAGCAAAATATTTCATATTAATTTTTATTCAATTTCACCTTGATTGATTCATTCTATTATTCCAATCTGAGGAAATAAGTGCATCCCACTCCTATACCAAGATTATTCATCACTGCTTTATCTGTAAATTTTATTTATGCTACCAATCTCGCTTTAAAATAATAAACAAGAATTTATAAAAAAGACAAAATTAAAATTTAAACCAGGAGAATGCTAGTACAGACCTCCCTCAAGAGTGATCTGTATCAATTAATAACATCTCATGTACAGTCATTTAACCTATTTATAAGATTAACTTATATATTTTGACATTATTTTGCCACATTATTTAAAAAGTCATTTTGTTGCATAATGTTCTTATATAGAAATATATCATATATAACATTATTGGGGAGAAAACCTTCAGCATTTCAAGTCTAGTTAAAATAAAAATACAAAGAAACAAAATAAAACAATAACAACATAAGAAATTGAGGTATTGATGTATGACTTATTTTTAGTGCATATATGCTGTTCCAGGTGTTGAATCTCTTTTAAAGTACAATAAATCAATCAATTCTTAAGCAATAATAGCAACTCTAATATCAGTGATGGTATCTAACATAAGTATCATTATTGTTGGACTACACTTTTTGTTGTTGTTTTTTAATACAAATACAAAATTATCTAGTGCATCTCCAATGGTTTAGTAACTCCCTTAAAAATACCTCAGTAATGTAAAGTTAATTAGTGCCAGCTAAGTATATCCTAATTTATCAGTTACCTCAATTTTCTTTTTTACCAGTAAATTTTCTGATTTTTTTTAGTATGAATGAGGAATAGAATGGAAAAAAGAAAAAGGAAAGACACTAATCCTTTATGTGTTTTTGTATAAAAACAAAGTCTCTAAGTATGAGTGAGTTAAGGAAGGTTAATTTGTTGTTGTTTCATTGTTTTTGGTGATAATTTTTATTTGAATTTTTGAGTTCTGGTGGGTAACTTAGATGTGATGGCACAATAGAGGGGGAAATAAGATAAATACAGATATATACAAATAATAATCTTGAGCTTCAAGGGACACAGCTTCCTTCAGGACTCTGGGGAAGCAGTTAAGATGACTGCATACTTAGATAGGTTTCTGTAACAGAAGCTGAGTTATTGAGGGCAAGACAAAGAGAGAGAGAGAGAAAGTAAGAGAGTGGTTGCCATTTGTACAAGAGGGCAGAGAAAAACAAATTTCTAGATGAGAAAAAATTTAGTCTACATTGAATAACTGGGTAAACTATCATACAGAAAAGATAGACGAGGCTCTGCTGGGCAGGGTGGGACTGGGTGTGAATATATCCAGTAAAACCCTTAGAATATTTATTCTAGAACTAAGGAGAATGAGTTACAGATATCAGTTTGGGGATCATAAACATAGTGGTGACTCCTGAGAGTGGATAAGATCACTCAAGGAGAGCTGTGTTTCACACAGAGAAGGGAAATTCAGGGAGCACCTGTATTCCAAGAGCTGGAGGCAATGAAACATGGGAGTGAGCGGCAGATAGTGATAAAGACAGAAGAGTCAAAGTATTCCTTGTTTAACTTTTTGCTCTAAATAAGACCCCCCAGAAGGCTCTTTGATTAACAATTTTACAAACCTCACCTACTTTTGGTCTTTTGCCTCTCTGATATTAGCTTGATGGTTTTGTGCATTTTTATTTATTTCTTTTTCTAACTCAATGTTCCTTTTAGAAATCTGACCTTATCAATATTGCCTCAAATAGTCATATTTTATTTAATTGTTCCTCCTCCCCCTTTGCCTTTTGGAGCAAAAGAGTGAAGTCATCATCTAAGTGATGTGAGGACAAATGGGAAGCCCTCCAATGACTTCCCATTGCTATTGCCATAAAATCCAAACTCCTTGCTATTGTAGGTAAGTCTTTACCTGATCTGGCTCCCGCCTCTCTGACCTCATCACATTTTACCATCCATTAAGTATGGTTTCCTTCATCTCTAACATCCTCCAACACATTCCTACCTGAGGGATTTGCACTTCAGCTCAAATGTTCTTTTCTTGGTACAGACGCCCCTACTTAGCTAAAGCAAACAGCCAGCCCCCTACAAGTTATCACTGTCTATTCCATTGCCCAGTCTGAGTATCTTTATGACAGATATCATTATCTATAGTTTTCTTATTTTATTGGTTTGCTTTGTCTCTACCAATCCACCTATACACATTAACTCCTTGAAGGCAAAGACCGTGTGTCACTCAGTGCATCTTTAGATCTTGACCAAGCAGGAAGAAGACCGTCAGTAAACAAATCTCATTAAAACAAATTAATGAGTGAATTTTGAAAAACTGTACTATAAAATGAGTGTCAAATATGTTTATAGAAAAAATATAACCATTTACAATATAGAAATCTATAATAATAAAAGCATAATATGCTAATTAGACCAGACAGCTGAACGACCTTCCAGACATCCTTCCGGGTGACCTTCCGGTCATCCTTCCAGACGACCTTCCGGATGAAGTCACAGCTGTGAGGGCCAAGCTCCTTGCTTGAATTTCTGACATCGGGCCTCTAGTTATTAAATATTTTTAAAAATATGATTATGTGCAATTAATAGGTAAAAGGTTTTTGTTTTTATTTGTCATTTTTTATTGTTTCAATTCTAATAGACCTAAACATGACATGTATTTTCTTAAGAATAAAAATATTTCCACCAACTTATTATATAAAATTGTTGAGTACTACACAGATGTAAGAGATAGAGAAAGTAAACACAGACCACAGACACACAAATATGCTTTTAAACTGGAAATATCAATGCTACTGATAAAGAAGCCAGTTTAAGCATGAAGTCTATCTTCATTATATTGCATATGTAGGAAGAGCATGAAAGTAGTAAAAAAGGAATGAAGAACAACTCTTATGCTTTTAAACTGGAAATATCAATGCTACTGATAAAGCAGCCAGTTTAGCATGAGGTCTATCTTCATTATATTGCATATGTAGGAAGATCATGAAAGTAGTAAAAAAGGAATGAAGAACAACTCTGCAGCTAAGCAAGTTATGACTACACATAATCAAGCCTACCCCTCAAAGAAACAGTCTCTTTTTTATTTTATGATGAACACTTGCCCCAAATTGTTATAGCATCTTGAATACATAATAAGAACAACAATTCACAAATAATAAAACTTTGGCTCAGTAAAATGAAGTCTTTGACAAGATTTGTAGAGCTGGTATGTGCTACTGTTTCATGGGACATCATGAGAGCTACTGAAAATTGCCCAATGAACACAGGCATGCTGATTGATTTAATATTTGGTTTTCTTTCTAAGTTCAGGTAACATACTTATATGCCTAAAAATATTAAGTTGTAAAATATTTTCTTTTTATAAATGACTTTGACCTCCAACAACAAATAAAATTCAGATTTAAAAAAAAAGTAGACCATTGTAACCATTTAACCATTGTAAATTTTTTCTTCTGATTTTCCTGCATTAGAAAGTCACTAAAAATTTTGGTGTGTATAGTAATTCAAAGAACATCTAATATGATCTCAATCTAACTATAGTTCAAAATCACTCATAAAGATTCAAAGAGATCCCCAAATTGGAGGACTATAAAATCTTAAATCAAATTCTCCACTTACTTACTGAAATGGTATCAACCTTTCAAGTGCCAAATATTTGAATGACTTACGAAGCGATGCCTTGTTCTACAGACATCATAAATCTGTCGGATCTATGCCAAGGTCCATACTTAACTGCACTTCAACTGTGAAATGCTAATTTAAATCCACAGTACAATGATTTTGTTAAGAGATGACAGCATAATGTTGAAATTATTGATGTCAGTCTCTTACACAGCAGATTCCCTGGCTTTCTCTTGCTGTGAGGGGTGGCCATCTTTGAGTTGGATGAAAGAATGGGAAGAAAATATGATTCATGTTATTATACTCATTTAACATATCTTCTTTTCTAAATTTCACCACAATTCAGAGCTGAACTTTGCAATGCTGCTATACTTCTCTACAATGCAATAAAAATAAATGTCTAATTGGCATTCAAGGAAAAATTTTAAAATATTGTATATTCCTCCAAAATTATTATATAATTTATTTCATGTACATTTTATAAGAACTGTGTTATCTTGTCCAATTGTGTCCAGGCACTTAATATTTATAGTTTATGCATTTCTTGTATACAAATCTATTAAAATGTAAGAATTTTACAAAAACAATATTGCTTAAATAGCGGTGTTACTGAAGTAAAGCTTGTGATGAGAGAATATGCTAGCTAGTTGAAAATAGAAAACAACATAATATGAAAAGTATTTGCTCAAATTCTTCAAATATTTATTGAGAACTTTCTATGTGCCCCAAAGAGCAGTGAACAAAACAGTTATAGTATAGTTTATGTCCTAAATGGAAATTACAATGAAGGAAATAGCCTAAAACAATTATTATTATAAACTTATGGGATAATTTAATATTTTAGTGATAGAGTTCCTGATATGAAAATGTATCATTATACCCTTCCCTACATAGTATTTTCAGGGATCCTTTTTCTACCCACACTGAGAAATAATTTTGGGTCAAAAATATGAATGGGAAAATGAGCATTTCATCAGTAATATAGAATAGAATCACTTACAACATAATCACTTCCTAGCATGTAAATTATGATACATATTGTCCCTAAGGCTAATAACCAAACATGTGATAGCTTCAGAATGTTTGAAATTTAAAGAAGTAAAAAGAAAATTAAGTTAGTATTCTCTATGTTCTAATTTACAAATTAATTGACCTTTGTGTTTAATGATTTGTCCAAATTAAGACAGTAACCCATAAATCAATTTCCATGCATTGGTTATGCACCTTCCCTCTTCTTTTGAAGCATTCTGAGATGCTAAGGGGAGTACCGAAACAATGTGCAATATGTGAAATATAGTAAATGCTCAACAAATCTTGTCGATTTCTAGGAACAGCCTACTTACTGGGCTAGAACACCATGCAAAATATATTGACACTGCAGTGGGGAGTTCTACAAAGCACCAACCACATGTAAGGAGTTCTGATTTTGGCTGGGACATCTTAAAAGACTTTTACCCATTTTTCATTTTGTTTGTTTGGTCTTTCAGAAAGCCTGGGGGCTACTTGTTACAATTACTAACCCTGGGTTAACAGAAAATTCCACCTGACACCTCCCCTCCCCCACCTTTAAATGTGGAGCCTCCTTGTTCAGAGTCTAAAGAATGTGATACATACAAACCATCCTTCATTTAAGAGCTACTAGTGGCCTCAGGAAAGAAGTACAATTAGATCAAAATGCCTTCCTGGGCTAAACTTATCTTCTGGAATTCTGTCTTCCTGCTGGGCTTTCCGGGATGATTGGAGAGGAGGGATCTTTGGGTGCCTCTACTCTTTGTTTTACAAATGAGAACATGGAAAACTATTGAGGTGTTTCCATAAGATCACTAGCCTATTAATACCAGTCCTGTATCTTTTTTTTTAAAGCCTCCACCAATATGTTTCTATTGATTTGAGAGAGAAAGAAAGGGGGAGAGAGAGAAATATCAATGAGAAACATGATCAGCTGCCTCCCATATGCACCAGGACCAGGGATCAAACCAGCAACCTGGATATGTGCCCTGACCAGTTTGTTGTCCTTGAACTTTTGGTGTTCAGGATGACACTCCAGTCAACTGAGGCACCCGGCCAGGGCAGTCAGGCCTGTATCTTAAACAATACATTGTAATTTTATCATCAGTGTAATTCCATTATATCTCATTTCTTGTAGTACATTTAATACAGACAGTACTTAATGTATATTTGTGTGAGATAAATTTCCCCTTGTAGTTGAATGACCACCTATGGGTAAGAGTACTAACTAACTAAGGAGTCTTTCTCTCCCTTCTCTTAGCTCGTCTCTCCTCCCCATTTCTTTCTCTGCTCCTCTCAGATACCCTTTCTCAATGAAAACTCTTAATTACAAGAGATCACAGCAATGTTATAAATTTTTCTCCCAGTTCTTTCTTTTTTCCCACCTCTCTAGTTATTCTGAAGCCACCTCCTATTATGATCTCCTCTAGATATTCTCTGAAATATATATTACCTATATTTTATCTCTTCACATTTGCGAAGTTCTACCTTTGTACCTGGGTTCATTTTCTATTTCCTTACAAAATGTATTGAGTAAATAGTTTAGTTGAAGAACAGGGAGTAGAAAAAGTGGTTTTGCCAGTCAGAAAGGAATAGTGCCAAAGGGAAGGGGGTGAGGAGCAGGGGGTGAAGAGGGCCTTATATATGGTGACAGAAGGTGATTTGACTCTGATTGGTAGAAACACAGTGCAAAATACAGATCTTGTAGCATAGAAATTTACACTTGAATCCTATATGATTCTATTATCCAATATCAGCCCAATAAATTTTAATTTTAAAAAAGAAAGTAACGGGGTAGAGCTTAAAGAGAAAATTAATTTAAGATTTAGGGTGGCTCATAGATGTGTGTACAAGACTAAAGAATGAGACCATAATGAAGGGCTAGGTAGATGATCACATACAGAAAGATGATGCCATAAGAACAGATATCTATTGTGTTGCCCCTGTCATCACCAGTAGTTTTCAGCAGAACTTCTAGACTCCCAATTTGGTTAGCACTACTGTGGGTAACCTGCGAATACCCTGCATACATTGAGATGTAAGGTTCACATCTGATGGGCCAAGTGTGCACCATAGGACCCCTCTGCAGACAAAGAACAGGGAGGTGGAATATCTGTCTTTATTTGCATAGAGGTCACTGGGGCATTGTTTCCTGACGCTGTTGGAATCCCGGTGCACTGAGAAAGGTTAGAATGAGTATTCGGTCCATTGAGATGTAAGGTTCACATCTGATGGGCCAAGTGTCCACCATAGGACACCTCTGCAGACAAAGAACAGGGGGGTGGAATATCTGCTGTCTTTATTTGCATAGAGGTCAGGGGGGCATTGTTTCCAGACGCTGTTGGAATCCCCGTGCACTGAGAAAGGTTAGAATGAGTATTCCGTAGCTGGATGCCAAACATCAGCAAGGACTTCAGACAGAGAAATACATCTACTTTTGAAAGGTTAATTCCAAATCTTAGAATATTATGCTTCGGCAGATAGAGAGGTAAATAAGCCACGGTGGGCTAGTCTGGAAACATGCATCATCGAGTGCCATGCATGTTTTAGGAGTAAAGTGCACCAAGTATAAGGGCAGTGACTACAGGGATTAAAAGCACAGACTGCAGAGCTGTTAAAACCCGTTCTGCCACTTATTGGCTGTGTGGCCCTGGATAAATTCACAAAGTTTTCTGCACTTCAGTCTTATCATCTGAAAATAGTACATTATCAATATCCATGTGTTTGTTCCAAGTTTTGAACCATCAAATAAATTTTGGAATGATAGCCAGTTACTAAGTTGAAGACTGTATGAATCCCAATGTTAGGAACTTAAAGATAATTCTCTGACATGCAGACAGAGATCCTGATTTTTAGAGTTAATGGAATATAAGCATAGGTCAATCAATTAACCCCAATTCAAAACATTCAGTACATTTTCTTATCCATTAACTTCATTTATGCCTACTTTTCTGGCAATGAGCCCTGTCCTGCAGGTAATGCTATGTCTGTAGTAGATCCCCATTTGCATAGTCACCAATTCTTTATAATGGCTACACCAAAATCATATCCTCCCTCAGTATTACACTTTACCAAGTAAAATCAAGAGCACACAGGAAATTAAGAACAAATCGAGTGTTGAAAAATGGTCTTTATATATAGACTTGTAACTGACATTTGTTGGTTGCCCCCTCAATATCTCATGCCTACTTCTCTCACCAACAATACTGATTTTCCTTTGGCCAATTCCCTTGATCTCATTCCCAGCCTTTCCAGTCTCAGGTTCAGGAGCCTACATACCTTAAACCAGATAGTAAATTCCACACTCTGAGCTGCAGACTGCAGTTCAGGAATAGATGCCTTCTCTTCCTTTGGACATCGTGATGTGAAGTTGTAAGGTTTTACCCTCCATGGTCACCCTGTGGGAAGCTGACCTGAGACTTATGCCTACCCACAGCTAGAGAATTACAGATAAACAAAACCAAAATCTATCATTAACATGTAGATCAAATTGTGCCTGAAATCAGTAAAATTTCTCATTTTATAGGTACATAATTCAAATTATTTTGTATTCTTAAGCCAATTTGGGTTGGGTTTTCTACCATATACCTCCAAAAGATTCTTAATTCAAAAGCAAACTAGAACATGATTAGAAAATATATTCTTTCACATAAGAACAAAAAAAGGCATTTTATTATTAAAAAATTCCTAGTATAATACATTCATTAGAGAAACTATCAGAATTTGAATCACAAAGGATCGCAGAGACTCAGTACTGGTGATATTAACAAATAGTTTATAAATATCAACAAATATTTTCACATATGATTACTTATCTTCCTTTCAGATTGAAAATGCCGGTGAGCCCTAACCGGTTAGCTCAGTGGATAGAGCGTCAGCCTGCAGACTAAAGGGTCCCAGGTTCGATTCCGGTTGCGGGCACATCCCCAGTGGGGAGTGTGTAGGAGGCAACTGAATCGATGTTTCTCTCTCATTGATGTTTCTAACTATCTAATCCCTCTCACTTCCTCTCTGTAAAAAATCAATAAAATATATTTAAAAAGAAAATGCCAGTGAGATAAAAGGCATCTTAGATTTATTTCCCCCCCCCCACAAGCATATGGAGAAAAAATTATGCTTGCCTCCAATGCCTACACCTGACTCTGTTAGTTTAACTCTGACTATAAGTGGGAGACTTTCAAGAACTAAAATCAAGGTAGTCAAGCTTAAAACACCTTGAGCTTTGTATGGAAATTATGATGTCAAAACATATCCTTCAGCAAAAGTTAATGCAGGGATATTAGTGTCGTAATGTGTACACGCATTCTGAAAGTACAAAAGAGAAAAGAAAACAGAATATTTAGAGAAAAATATTTAGAAAACAGGATATTTAGAGCAAAAATATGAACTTTTATTAACTCTTAATTTTAAAATGCAGTATGCCTATGATAGAGAATAAAAATTATGTAAATTTATATTATATCCAAAATATATGTTAGATGAGTCAGTATAAAATTAGCCCATTCCAGTCTGGCCAGAGTGGCTCAGTGTTTGAGTGTTGACCTATGAACCAGAAGGTTACGGTTTGATTTCTGGTCAGGGCACATGCCAGGATTGTGGGCTCGATCACCAGTGGGAGGCGTGCAGGAGGCAGCTCATCAATGATTCTCTCTCATCATTGTTGACATTTCTATCTCTCTTTCCCTCTCCCTTCCTCTCTGAAATCAATAAAAAATATTTTAAAAATTAAATATATGCACGGATAAGTTTATGTATGTATAAAAATTGGTAAAAAGTATATTATGCTAATTGTTAAAAAACAAACACTATTTAGGTTTTCTATTATTGATCTGCTTATCACAAATTAAAACAGATAACAATCCTATACTAATTAAAGACAAACAGGCAAATTGACCGAACTTTTGCTACGCCTTAAGCCATGCCCACCAGCCAATCAGAGCGACTATATGCAATTTAACCCAACCAAGATGGAGGCCGGCAGCCATGGAGCTGGAGCGAGCAGGAGCCATGCTTGCTCCAGTGATGGAGGAAGCCAAGGTTCCCCGCCTGCCGCAGCCCAGCTCTGAGCTCCACTGAAAGCAACAAAGTTTCAATTATAGAAGGTAAATAAA
>NW_005369060.1:2101-19545 GCF_000412655.1 Myotis brandtii | reverse complement strand
CACACTGCAAGAGGGCATAGGCCGGGCTGAGGGACCCCCCCCCCAAGTGCACAAATTTTTGTGCACCGGGCCTCTAGTATGTACATAATTTGCAATGGTGCAATTGCCAAGAGAGCATATTGTTATTTTACATCTGCCTTTATGCTTTGTTTTCTTTGAAAAATTAGGGGTAAAAGAAATTACAAGAAATGGCAATGGTTATGTTCTGCTAAGGTATCATTGGATGTTTTTGTAAGAAGAGGAGTGGATGCATTCTACCCTCATTACTCTTCCTAATTACTTTACAGATCCCTTTGTCTCAATCTTCTTCCGGAGTCATCCAGTCAGCTGGATACAAATCACGAGTTTACACCATATACTGATATTCTTACCTTCTAGATCTAATCTGCTATACTTTGTGAGATAATGATTTCCAACTCAATAGAAACCATTTCCCCCTGTTTCCTGGAATTAAAAGAGAAACAAGAGTACAATTGGTCCCCTTAATCTCCAATTCCCCCACCCCCAGGTAAATCAGTGCATTGAGTTGGAAGATCATTAGTCGTTTTGATAATAAATCCTCTATCCATGAAGTCAGTTACTAATAAATCAGTTGAGCTTACTGCTTAAGAACAATTAAAACTATAGTGGAACTAACACACACACATATATATTTTGTTGGTTTTTTGTTAGTTTGTTGATCCTCCCCCATGGATATTTTTCTATTTATTTTTAGGGAGAGTGGAAGAGAGAGGGAAAGACAGAGAGAAACATCAATGTGAGAAAAACACATCAATTGGTTGCCTCCTGCACGCACCCCAACGAGGGTCTGCACCCAAGGTACGTGCCCTTGACTGGAATCAAACCCACGACCTTTTGATCTCCAGGCTGATTTTCTATCCACTGAGCCAAACTGGCTAGGGCAACTCATTTATATTTTAATTCATTTCTGATTTGGAAAATGCTATCTCCATGTCTATGTACTTGGCTTGGTAGCTATACTCTTTCAGGATCTCAGATACTATGAAGTGTAGACCTCTAAGTCATGCTCTCTATGAGGCACCACCCCATTAAATCACACTATTTCACTTACTCTTGGCAGTAACTAAGAGCTCCCTAAAGGTTTGCATTCACTGTGGACTAATTAATGATACTTTCCTTTCTTTTCTAAGTTATCACATGTTTCAGACAAATGAATTTAACCTTTCAGAAACCAGATAAACATAGGCACTCAAAGGTATCTGCACAAACAAACAAAAATAAACACATTGCCTAAAATCTTAAAACACTGAAAATAATTGTTTAAAAGCATAGTGGCTATTAGCACACTAGACTCAACTCATGGGATTAATTTCCCAGAAGAGGCTGATGTCAATGATAAGTAAAGCTGCATATTATAAATCCATGTGAATTTTGTAATGTAAAAATCCATAAGATGGACATTAAAGTGTAAGTAGTTTGCAAGACACAATAAATTATATCAGTGATTTTTTTTATGACAGATATTAAGTAAGTGTAGTCAGAAAATAGAAACAGAATTCAGGAGAAAGTTGACATTTTATTAACAACTACATTAAAATAAATGAGCTCACAACCAAGAAAAAAATAAAAAATCAGTAAGTGTTTTAAATTAAGTACTTGACATGTTCAAAATGAATGTGAAGCAGGAATTTGGGGGGAACATAGGCAGGCTTAGGGATTTTTTAGAATTGAGTTCCATGGAAAAGCATGGGGCTGCAGCCTGGGAGAAGGTAAATTTCCATAACACAAGGAAGCCAGGTGCAGTTGCATCTCCATAAGACAAAGGAACTGGAAGTAGCCAGGAAAGGTCTATATTTACAAAATAAAGAGAAGAAAGTTCTTCATTCAGATGGAAAAGAAGAAAGCCCAGAGGAATGGAAGGACTATGAGGAAGGAGGGCCTTAGGAATCACTATAGTAACCAATTTGAAGGGGAATATTGACCAAACAGAGGGGATATCAGGACACAGGAACTGCAGCCTTTATAAACCACAGGGAAAAGGAACCCAGTGGGACTCTTCCCCATCCCTACATGGGAGTCAGTTCTGTGGGATCCTTTCCCCCTCCCTATGTGGGAGTTCATTCTGTGGGATTCTTCCCTCTCCCCATGTGGGAGTCTGTATCTATTCTTCAATAAATTTCCACCTTTGCTATACCACTTTCTGTCCCTGGATTCATTCTTCGATTCCAGTGGACAAAGGATCCGGGTTCCAGTCCAAAAATTTGGTATCAAATGTATACTTCAGAACACAGAAAGAATCAGTGATCATTCCTTGAAATATGATTCAGAACTATTGAATTCATTATATGACAAGTCCAATACTTTTCTCTCAAGTTAAAATGAAACCAAATTAAAA
Organism: Myotis brandtii; assembly: GCF_000412655.1. NCBI lineage: Eukaryota > Metazoa > Chordata > Mammalia > Chiroptera > Vespertilionidae > Myotis > Myotis brandtii. The sequence continues at coordinate 17,189 of NW_005369060.1, read as the reverse complement.
TTAATATTGGCCACTACTGAAGTATAGGAATGGTGTCATCCAGAATTAAGGGAAAATAATTTGTAAAACAGGTTTAATACAAAATAAACTTCAACATTAGAACTTCACTTCTTTTCTAATGTTTTTTGACGAACATTGATGCTTTGTCATTGATTTAAATTCAAGGATAACAAAACCTGTCATGAGTATAATAATTAACAAAAACAACTTCCACCTTGCAGGCACATACATATGCAGAAACTAAAATTGATGTCTCACCTCCCTCAAATCTAGTCTCAACCTTTTCATGAAATCACTTGCTTGCTCCTTCCAGGGCATCTTAATCATTGGGTCAATAACTGTCATTCTTAATATGCAATTGTTGAGTAAAGCAATGGAAACTGGATTGGAAGAATCATTTTTTGCATGCTCTCACATGTCCTCTTTTCAACCTTACTCAGTATACTTTGCAAAGTTCCCTGACATTACTCATGCATTAAGGGCAGGTATAAAAGAATATCTAGAAAAAGTACCATGCTAAATTTTTTGCATAGATTGTATTTGATAGATCCTCCCTTCCCCCAACTGGTGGGTGGAGTATGATGTAACCTGCAGCCCGGAAATACCTGCGTGACTAACCATGTACCTTATATGGACTATACCACCCCTGCTCTAAGCCCTTGTCCTATATGGACAATGCAGTAAGCCACCAATCAGTGTGCGCCGAGTACACTAAGCCGCCGAACCCTTCCCATTCCGCCCCTCAAAAGGCGTGCCCACCCCTGCACATGCTGCTGTTCTCCCCTTGCGAGACAGCCCGGCAGGTGCTTCTCCTCTAATAAAGCCTGTAGTCCTGGTTGTAGGCCTCCGTCTGATTTTTCAGTACTAAGTCCTGATCTTGCCACTACCCTTCTCTTAAAAAAGAAAGAACACAAAATAAAACAAAAAGACTAAACAGAAGCTGTAATTGGTCTTGTTTTACAGATGAGGCAAGCTCAAGTTTGAAATGAGATCCTAGGCCCTTCCAAATGCTATAACCACTCTTCAGAATATCTCAATGTTTTAAAAAATTAGGACTTTGCCCAGTGTTTCTCAATGGTTAAAACATTGGCCCACACATGGAAGGATCTCAGCTTCGAATCCTGGTCAAGGGAACACACCTTGGTTGCAGGTTGAGGGCCTTCAGGAGGCAAACAATTGATGTGTCTGTCTCACACGGATGTTTCTCTCTTTCTTTCCCTCTCTGTCTCTCTCTCCCTTCTCCCTCCCTTTCTCACTCCCTTCCACTCTGTAAATATTAATGGGGAAAAAAATATCCCCCAGTGAGGATTAACAACAACAACAACAACAACAAAAATTGGGACTTTATCTCCCTATGCATATTTATATTCCCTTTGGATAAGTAAACATCTTCCACTTCTTAATATCTTAGCACCAGAATGAATCTTTAGTGGGGATACACTTTCACTTCCTAGTCCCCTTTTCTTTAAAAACTCCACTGAACTAAATATAGTAAACACAGGAACTGGTTAGAATCCTTTACATTTATTTCAGTTTCTTTCTATAAGCAAGCCAATCATTTTCTCTCTCAGTATAAATGTCTGCCTTTAATAAAAAAACAGTGTAATGTTGTCTTCCCATATTTTAATTTCTAAAATATGTTAATGTATTTGTTTACATAGATAGATAAATAGGTAGATAAAATAGATATACTTAATTAAAGATAACTAGAAATGCTATATTCATTTGGATATTTTCAATAAAGAAATTGTCTTCTCTTTCTGCTTTAAATTGTATACTTTTAGTTTTGAACAGTGTCATTGCCATTTGATCAGGGAGAATATTTCAAATTGTCAAGTTTAAACAGTCCAGAAGAAGTGAATGAGGTAACAAAAAACCAGTGAGATAGCATTTCTAAATTTCAAAAGTTATCAATTAGATAGAATAGGGTCTACAATAATTCCACAGGGATTTCTTCCAAATGAAATGAAATTGATACAATAGTTATGGTGTTAAATTAATTTAAAAATAACTATTATGTTCATAAATTCATAGCTAGCTTATAATATTTCCAAAACCCATTATTTCTAAACAGTACTTCCATAACTCGGTTGTATTCATTAAGATGCCAGAATTTCAATTTCCCAAAGAGATTGACACTTTCAGGCAATCTTCACAATTTCAGTGGCAATTCAATCTATTTTGATTTAAAATTGATTAGTATCTTTGGAAATAATGTGTAGTGAATTGCTGAGCTAATCAAGGTAAATGGAGCCCTGCATTAAATATTCAAGAATGTTACTCAATCACAAAATAACCTACATTTTTCAAGCTCTGAATGTACAAATTAAAGCTGCCCTTTGTAAAACTTAACTTCATTGGCTCATCAGTATTGTTGTGTACATTTATATAGTTATCAAACACTAACAACATGCTCCTGAAATAGGAAACAGCCTGTCCTCCTATCTGGGCATGCCAATTAAGCAAAGGCCAAGAAGGACAAAAGAAAATAATGAAAATACAATCGAGTCCATTTATCTTGCTCATTCATTTTTCAAATGATAAAGCACTCCATAGTACAGTATTGTATTAACTTAAAACCTACATTAATCAAAAGCAACAAGATCGTTTTGGATATACAATACCAGTGTAACACAAACAATAAGGGGTGAATATAATTTAATTCATACTGAACCAAAATTATTGGCTTTCATTTAAGTTTAAAAAAATTAAAGCAATTAGGGAAAGCCCTTAGATCAGTACACTTTTAGCATCATCTCTTGTTTGAGGGGGCGGGGGGGAGAGACAAAGACTAAAATGTGGAATACGTGGAGGTTACATCTGTAATGGGCCCATGGAATCTGCAGATTCCCTGGACCTAAGTTCACATTGATAGATCCTCCCTTCCCCCAACTGGTGGGCAGAGTATGACGTAACCTGCAGCCCGGAAATACCTGAGTGACTAACCATGTACCTTATATGGACTATACATTGGACCACCAATCCACACCTGCCAAATACCCTAAGCCCTTGTCCTATATGGACAATGCAGTAAGCCACCAATCAGTGTGCGCCGAGTACACTAAGCCCCCACCCCTTCCCATTCCGCCCCTCAAAAGGCGTGCCCACCCCTGCACGTGCTGCTGTCCTCCCCTTGCGAGACAGCCCGGCAGGTGCTTCTCCTCTAATAAAGCCTGTAGTCCTGGTTTTCGGCCTCCGTCTGATCTTTCACACATGAAGTTGGAGGGATGTCTACAGGGAAGCACCACCTCAGGGAGGTGGGAAAGACATGGGCTCCTGAGCTCTGCTCTGATCTCCAGGTGCCCTGTCAGTGGGACTCTGTCCCATGGCAATTCCAGACTTGTAGCTTGACTATGCCCGAGTTCATTAAGCCTCCAGTATATGGTCCCAACAAAGGGCATCTCCCTATGTTGCTGTTCATCATGTTAGAAGCTGCTTTGCCTTAGTGTGCAACTGAAACAAAATACCCCTATTCTTTCATCAGCAGCTTACAAGCTGAAAGGTGTATCAAATGGGAACACAAGTCACAGTTGAAACATTTATTTTCCCAGGAAAATAACCTTCAAGCAGTGGAATTGACACAATTTTTCAGTAATGTTTGAGGCTAAATCAAGGACAGAAAAAAAAAGTGAAACATGTAGTATTTCTTTTCCCCTCCTCCAGTTAAAAAGATGTTTCAAAACTGTAAAACATCTTTTCTACTATTAAGATAGTTTTTAAAAATAGAATTTGGTATGAAAAGTATGTGTCATTTTTGAAGATATGTGTGATTATCATTTCAGATTAGTGTGGGTCAACCCCTCAATGTGGGTTATTAAAATAATGGGATCTAAACTCTTAGAGAAAATGTTTGTGGTAGAAAATAATTAGAGGAATTTTATTTAATGGCATGGAAAAGGCATTTAAAAATTACCATTGGTAACACCTTCTTCTGCAGCTATATAAAGACTCATTTGATCATTTCCTGATAGAGAATTGTAATCATTACATTAAATACAAAGAATACAGAAACTAGAGATTGTTGAAGAAACATAGATGATTTAACTAAAACACTGAGGCTCCAGGCATACCTTCTAGAGCACTGAAGCAATAGCATGCTAAGATCATGTTTGTCCTGAAAAGGTTATATTTATAGCAGTTATGTTCAATTTGACAACAGTGTGGAATCTCCACTGTGAAAAGGAATAAAATACCCATATAGTGGAGATGAATTATTCTTCTACATTATTCAGCTCATTTTGATAATATATGCCCTGTTTCTCCTTGTACTAAGTTATAGTGACCTGAATAAGTTACAGATTCTCCAGAACAGGCTTTTCTCATGTGCACCATCCAGATGATGTCAGGGACTGTGTCTTATGTCTTCTGGTAGTCCTTCTGCCTGTGTGGGGGCCTTCCCTGAAGTGCGTACTCAATACCATTTGCTGAGTTATTCATCAAATGAATGACTTCTTAAGTCAGTTGTGGTCATGAAAAGACAACAATCATTCACTCGAATGCACATTATAGAATTATCTAACCTTGGAGTTACAAAGAGTCTTACAAGAGAGCTCATTAAATTCATATTCAATTTAAGAATACCTTCTACCTATCTGCAGCTTAGTCATCTAAATCCCAGTTTAGAAATCGCAGTAATTGGGAGTTCACTCTTCCATTTTATTTAGGTTCATTTGTTAAACTTTCCTATGTGGACTTACAAATTGCTTCTTTTCTATTTGCATCCTAGCTCTGTCTCCTGGCTAACAAGAACAACTAAATTGCCTTTTCATCCTGACAACAATTCAAAATTTTTAAGATTATTATAATTATCCCTCTTTTCTGGCTTAATATTTCAACTTAGCTCACCTTTTACTATTTCTGGTCATTAGGTCTTTTATGATCTCTGAACCCTTTCCACCGGATAGGCTCTAGTTTTCCAATCACCTTCTATAAATATGGAACTCAAAAATAAACAGTTAAAATGCAGTTTGACTGTATTTGAGATTTTCTCGTCAACTTGTGCTTGCAGCATTTTTATGGTGATGCACCCAGGTGTGGTTTTTCATTGTATTTACTTCCCTGGCATCTAAAGATTTTGGGATCTATGGCTTAATTGTCAGTTTTTAAATTTTTTCATTCATTCTGTCCTATATTTTTTGCTCCTCACTTTATAGAACATTAAATTATATCTATGTCAGGCTTGTTTCACATTTTTTATACTCTTCTTCATTTTCCAGCCTTTCCCCTCACTGATCTTTAGCCTAGATCAGCAATTTTCAACCCTTTTCATCTCATGGTTCACATAAACTAATTATTAAAATTCTGTGGCACACAAAAAACTATATTATATTTTTTCCAATTTGACAAAAAATGGTTATAATTTTGATTGATTTAAAAAAATAATTACCTATGTTCCAGAGTGACTTTTTTAAAAAAAAACAGGTGCCTATACTTGTATATAAGAATTTCTGGTACCAAGAATTAACCAATCATACACAACCTAATTATGACACATGACAAACAAGATGCAACTCTATTATATAACCTATATATTTATAGTTCAAGACAGGGCAGTCACACCAAATGGCTACTGTTGTGTTGGCTGTTGTCACTTTTTATTTGACAATCTAAGGGAAAAGAGGTCAGTGCACCAGACTAAGTAGTCAGGTATTGCATGTTTTAAAACTTCTTGTGGCACGCAGGCTGAAAATCACTTGCTCTAGATATTTCTAGTGATTTATCTTCCATTTCACTAGTCCTCTTTTCTGGCATGTCAAGTCTGTTATTAATCTATCCACTGAATCTTTATTTTTCAGTCACTGCATTTTTCAGATTCCATTTCTCTGGAACAATTATCCATTTTCCCCTTTATTGTCTTGAAAATATTAATCACAGACTTTTAACTCCAATACCTATATCATCCTGTGAGTCCCTGTGTATAGAATTTTGTTTTAATTTTTAGTCATTTGAATTGTTTTGTGCATGCCAGGTAATTTTAAATGACTACTAGGTATCCTATATGATAAAGAGGTAATATGCAAATTGACCATCATGCCCTCACACAAGACAGCCACCCCTATGTGGTCACAAGACGGCCGCCCCCATGTGGTCACAAGATGGCTGCCCCCATGTCATAACAAGATGGCCGTCACAAGATGGCCGGCAGGGGAGGGCAGTTGGGGGCGATCAGGCTGGCAGGGGAGCAGTTAGGCGTCAATCAGGCTGGCAAGGGAGTGGTTAGGGGGTGATCAGGCTGGCAGGCAGGCGAGTGGTTGGGAGCCAGCAGTCCCGGATTGTGAGAGGAATGTCCCAGATTGGGGTGTGTGTAGGCGGGGCTGAGGGACACATCCCCATCAATGCATGAATTTCGTGCACCGGGCCTCTAGTTATATATAAAATATTGCAAAGGCTCTTTTGATGTTACTTTCAAACAACCTTATATTTTATTCTGGAAGGCAGGTAGAATACTGGCATATTCAATTAAGTTTGGAATTTGTATTTCCTTAGGGCTGGTCTTTTTTCCAGTTTGCCCTAATTCCTAGATCATAGAGCTTCTGGAATCAAGACTGAAAGACTGAAATTTATGAGAACCACTCCACTTCATGGGCATTAAATTCTAACTTCTCTCTCCATTTAATCACCAGACTGTTGATATACTTGCTAAACTCTTTGGTCTCCTGGGAATAGCTTTTACTTGATTTTTAGGAGTTTCATCCTGCACATGTGTAGCTTAAAAACTGGCAGATACTTTCAGAGGGAATGACATGTACCATTTCTGGTTCAGTTCTTGGACATTGCTTCCTCACTCTCACATCCTGATCTACAACTTGGAAGCCCCAAATGATAAATTCTCTCTCTCCAGTCCAGCAACTCTGTTCCAAGCCTCTGGAAGATACTTTCCCTCAGTCACTCTTACCTTTGCTAAAAATTGACAGGTTCTGAGGGGGAAAAGTAGAACAACTGTTGAGATCATCGCAGTGATCTCTTTTCTTTAGAATGTTGGCCCAAAACCTGTCTGCTGTGGGTTTTCACCTATGTCTTCAAGATTTTAAGATGTGATTTTAATTCTGCAGAGTGTACTGAAAGTATCATAGTTCAAAAATGTTTATTGAATATATACTAAGTCTTAAGCACTGCAGTAAACAACCTATAAAGATGATTAAGATATGATCTGCACCCTTTGTTTAACACAGAGAGTAAGGTTAAGTGTGTGAGGTGATAGTGGATGAGTCGAGGAAAGCATTTATTCTTGAATAGATTCACTGTTTTGTTTGTTACTAATTGGAATTCTTTTTTACTTTTGATTGAAACAGTATTCACATTCATTGTAATAAATCAGAAAATGAACAGAACTATGAAGAAGAAACTAGAAACTACCTCTTGATTCCCACAAGGAGATAGCTACTGTTCTATTGTCTACCCATCAAGACAATTATGGATGAACTAGAGGCCTGGTGGACGAATTCATGCATGGGTGGGGTCCGGCCGGCTGGGCCAGCCAGGGGGAGGGGCCATGGGCAGTTGTCCAGCCATTCCCACCCCCTGGTCGAATTCCCAGTCGAACTCCTGGTTGAACATATTATTAGCCTTTTATTATATAGAATGAGTGGAAGGAAGAAAAGAAAGAAGAATGGAAGAAAGAAAGAAAGGAAGGGTAGGAGGCAGAAAAGTAAGAAAAAGGCAGTCTACAGTAAACAGGGTGTGTTAAAAATACCAACAGTTAAAAGGGTTATCTGTGAAGCATGTGTACATGAGAAAAGCAGTGGACTAAAGACTGAGGGAAAAGCCTTGGAGAAAGGTAAAGTATAAAACTGTGGAGAAATGAGGTTGTGGTAACTAGGATAATAAAAACTGTGAGGACCTTCCATGAGCAAGAGAACAGGATTTCAAGAAGAAAGACATGAGCAAAAGACTGATGCACAGCAAAGATTTCTTACAAATACACTCTGCATTTGACCCTAAAAATACCAGAGTAAGTGGTTTAAATGAAAATATTTTGAGCAGAGTAGTGGTGGCAAAGCCAGACTGTTGAAAGAGGTAAGAAGAAATGAGGCAGGAGAAGTGGCAGACATCAACTATCAATTATTCCCCTTAATAATTTGGACATGAGAGAAAGGAAAGAAATAAAAAATGGGTAAAAGCCAAAGCAGCTCTTTAGATTTAACTCTGGGGAGATTTAACAAAGTTTAGAGACTAAAGACAAGGAACAATCAGAGGGTAGAAATTAAAAATGTAGGCTAGAGAATATGTAGCTATCAAAACAATACCCTGTTCTTGGATGTTCTAATATAGAATAAGAGTATCCATGACCTTTTCATTTTCTCTTCTCTTTTATCTTCATTTCTTACTTTTTTCTTCTTCTCCTCCTCCTTCTTTGTTTTGGTATCCACATTTCAGACACAGCAGATGCACATTAAATTTCAAGCCAAAATAACCCACCATATCTTTCTTATAAGTTTGGCTGCTGAGTCAGCCCTATTCTTATGCTTGTGCCCAAGTGGGCTGTACCAGACACAGCACTGCTAAATTCCATCTCTGCCTTCCAATGCTTTCATTCAGTAAATATTTGATGAGTGCTTACACATGATGGTTAGCATGCAGACTATAGTAGTGAACAGAAAGACACTCCCCCGTCCACCTGGAGCTTACACTCTAGCTGTTTACAGGATGATGTATGGTCACATCCAGCAACCATATTGATAAAGCTCCAAAATATGGCAGTTCTTTGGTCAGTGGCTAGGGAACCTCATCTTCCAATTAAAGACAAAAGTCATGCTCTCTTCTGTCACTTCTGAAGTGTAGGTTTCCAGCAGATTTTCAGATAAGATTAGAAAGTAAACATTTACTAAAATCATAGCTACATTATGGTAAAAAAAAATCATTAAAACAAATGCTTTAAATGTAACATTTAACCAAGTTTTTAAATAATCTATGTTTTAGAAATAATCAATTCGATTAATATTTATTTTCTCTCCAATGCATTAAATTTTAAAATTGACCAAATAAAATAATTATCCTATATTTTTACCCAGCCTGAAATAAGTGCTCTTTTTGCATTTAATTGGGAAACTCCTGAGTAAGGGTTATTACTTTTTACTTTGTAAAAAAAAAAAATCCATTTACTACACAGAAAATAATCGACCTAAACATCTAGTCTTGGATACAAATAATATAGATTCTATGAAACCGTTTCAGAAAGTGTTCTGGGCAAGAGGCAAATATCAATGAGAAATATTTTAACTTTTTCATAAGCTACATATACAATATGTACGGCCTTTGCGAGTCCCTTTCTGGATAACCATCCTGGAAAAACTTCTATAATATATTAACCTTATCCTTTTTAGGAAATTTACCATAGCGGTTTATTATTTGCATTTTATAGAGAAGATTTCATTAATAAAAAAGAAATATTTTTGTAAACTTTAAATGGAAAATTCTCTCTTTTTAAATAATTTCTACACTCTTACTGACCTTTAACAGAGAGTGCTATTCCATCATTCTGAACTCCTTACCTGAATTTCTGAATTCTATTCTTTCATGAAAAAATATAGTTAGTGGTAAAGTAGAACTGTACTTGGAAGGACAGTCTGTTTTGGTGGGTAGAATGTCATCTGTTTGAATAATGTAATTATGCATGTCACAGCTGGAGACTTTTCTATCTTGGAAATCTTGTCATTCAAAGCAATAGTACAGTTGCACAGAATAGGTTGCAGGGTATGTAAGGCTGACATTTTTATAATTCCAAGCATTTTCTATAGATGTTACACGAATCGTATTTTCCTTGGTTTGAATTTTTGTTATGTGGAAACATGAGGGAGCAGTAGTCAAAGTGATAGGTAAAATAAAATGAAAATAATTTTCTTCTAGCATTCCCCTTAAAAGTTTCCAAATTATAACTTAATTAAGGCCATATAATCCAGATTCCATTAAGTTGCCAAGCTAAAATTAATTTTCCAAAGGTGGTTAAAAAATGCCCAGGAAATTTGATTAACATTAAATTCAGTCAGGGGTAAAAGATGCAACAATTAGGGATTTGGTGCCTCTCTTTCAGCAAACTTCAAATATGATCACTTTCAATGCATGTGTTGTTTTGTCCTTCAAAAGCCAATACTAAGAGACTTTCAGTCAAGATAACAGAGTAGGTAAACACTGTGCTCGCCTCCTCCCTCAACCATATCAAAATCACAACTAAATTATAGAACAGCCACACTGAGAACCAACTGAGGACTAGCTGAATAGAATTCCCATAAATAAGGATACAAAGAAAAAGTCACATCGAGAGTGGAAGGGGGGCAGAGAGGCAAAATGGGCTAGCCCACACCCACTTTCAGCAGTTAAAAATCAGGAGGGATATCTCAGCTGCAGAGGTCCCCCCTGAGGAGTGAGGGGTCCCAGCTCCATACCAGGCTCTGCAGCACTGGGAGAGGAGTCTATACAACAGCTGGCTGAGATGGAGGACTGCTATAGCCCTAGCAATCCTCTTAAAGGGACAGGGTATATAGACTCATTCACTCACAAACACACCCGAAAGTGCTGGCAGGCATCAATGTCCCTACCGCTCCCACACGCAAGACTGCAGATGCCTAATCTGAGCTTTCCATTAACCTGGCTTCCATAGTTCTAACCCCACACTGGTGATTCTCTGAAACTGGCCCCACCCAATTCACACACCAGGCCCAAACTTCTTTCAGAAACTAATCCAGCCCAGGCCCATGGTTCAGTCTTTCTTAAAATCCCTCAAAGAACTACAAACTTCAAACAAGCAACAGTTGGCCTCAGTATGCCCCAAACCTCTTGCTAAGTGGCTCCAAACCTGGCTCAGTTTACAGCATAACCACTCCCATGAACCTCCAATCCCAGCAAAGGAAGCTACCAACCACAGATCACTTTGTTGCTCCTGCAAGGTATCCCTGGGCAAGACATGAACAGTGGCTGACCTTGGCCAGCACCAAAGCTCCTCCCAAAAGGCCCTAGAACAGTGGTTCTCAACCTTCTGGCCCTTTAAATACAGTTCCTCATGTTGTGACTCAACCATAAAATTATTTTTGTTGCTACTTCATAACTGTAATGTTGCTACTGTTATGAATCGTAATGTAAATATCTGATATGCAGGATGGTCTTAGGCGACCCCTGTGAAAGGTTCGTTCGACCGCCAAAGGGGTCGCAACCCACAGGTTGAGAACCGCTGCCCTAGAACCAACACATCTGGTGGCCAGTTTCAGACCACACCAGAGCACCACCCAATTAATGACACACCCAGAAAACCAGACCCTGCTAAAGCAAATCCCGTTCTATGGAGTCAGCCCCCATACAATAGCTTGCTGCTGTAATCATGGCTAATCCCCATAGCCAGTCAGCCTGAAGGTCAATCCCCCAGAGATACATTCCAACAGCAATCTAGGCTCAACTACAATAGAAGAATACACACAACCCACACAAGGGTTACCCCTGGAGCACTCTGCTCATGTAAAATGGAAGATTGAGCCACTGGCCCCCACATGACACCTACTACGTAAGGACACTCTGCCAAGACTGGGAGACATACCAGATCTACCTAATACATAGAAACAACACAAGCCAAAATGAGGAGGCGATGTCTGAAATACAAGAACAGAATAAAACTCCAGAAAAAAAAAGAAAAAAAATGAAGGCAAGCAATCTACCAGATACATAGTTCAAAACACTGGTTATAAGGATGACCAATGAACTTAGGGGAAGAATAAGAAATCAGTGAGATCTTCAACAAATGGATAGGAAACATAAAAATGGAGACAGAAAACATTAAAAAGAACCAGTTAGAAATGAAGAATACATTAACTGAGTTGAAGAATACATTATAGGGGATCAACAGCAGGTTAGATGAAGCAGAGAATTAAATAAGCAATTTAGAAGACAAGGTAGTAGAAAATTCCCAATCATACAGCAAAAAGAAAAAAAAAGTTAGGATAGTTTAAGGAACCTCTGGGATGACATCAAACATAACAACATTCAGGTGTCAGAGGGAGAAGAGAGAATAAGGGATTAAAAACTTACTTGAAGAAATAATGACTGAAAGGTACCCTAACCTGGTGAAGGAATAGACATATTAGAAGACAAGGTAGTAGAAAATTCCCAATCATACAGCAAAAAGAAAAAAAAAGTTAGGATAGTTTAAGGAACCTCTGGGATGACATCAAACATAACAACATTCAGGTGTCAGAGGGAGAAGAGAGAATAAGGGATTAAAAACTTACTTGAAGAAATAATGACTGAAAGGTACCCTAACCTGGTGAGGGAATAGACATATAAGTCCAGGAAATACAGAGTCCCAATCAAGATGAACCCAAAGAAGCCCACACCAAGAAACATCATAACTAAAATGCCAAAAGTTAAAGACAAACAAAGAATCCTAGAAGCAGCAATAGAAAAGCACTTAGTTAGCTACAAAGGAGCTCCCATAAGATTGTCATCTGATTTTTCAACAAAAACTTTGCAGGCCAGAAGGGATTGGCACCAATATTTAAAGCAAGCATGTCAAACTCTCGGCCTGAGGGCTGCATGCGGCCCACAATGAATATTTTTGCGACCCAGCCAATATAATGGCATGTAAGAAACGTTTTAATAAAAATTTCATAACTTAATTTTTACAATACCCTGTTATACATAATTATTAATAACAAGAGGCCCGATGCACAAAATTTGTGCAAGAGTAGGCCTTCACAGCCCTGGCTGTCGCAGCCCTCACAGCCTCTGCTTCGTCAGGAAGGTCGTCCGGAAGGTCTTCTGGACTGTCATTCCAGTGTTCAGCCTTTCGATCAATTTGCATATTCTTTTTATTATTATAGATGAACTACAACATTCACTAATGACTGATTACTATAATTGTGTTGCATTCATTTCCCTTACATGCCTTATGTGCAGGTGCACCATTTCTCTCCACTAACACTAGCAGCGAATATTTTAGCAGTTGATTGCCACGTCATTAGTCTTGGACTGACAAGGGTGATGTGTGCAACAGGAAATATTTTGCTTTTGGAGAACAAAAAATATAGGTTTATTTGCATTACGCTTACTAATTTGTGCAGTTATTCAGTGTCTGCTAAGTTAATGTTCAAGAAAAAATATTAATTTTTATTAAAATCTTCTATTATTTTATGTTAAGGATTACTCATTTATTTCAGCCCTTTGTATTCAACATGTCTCTATCAAAATACACCTACATTTCTATGAATCTTTTGTTTCTTTGCGGCCTACATAAACTTAAACCTTGTTTATTTGGCCTGTGTTAGCCTTTGAGTTTAACATGCTTGAGTTAAAGTAATAAAATGCAAGTTCCTGCAACCAAGATTACTTTACCCAGCAAGACTATTATTCAGAATGGAAGGAGAAATAAAGAACTTTCCAGACAATAAAAAGCTGGAGTTTTTCACCACCAAACTAGTATTATAAGGAATTTTAAAGGGACTTCTTTAAGAAAAATAAAAAAAAATATATGAATACAAATATTGCAAAGAAAAAATACACTCACTGACAAAGGCAAACACATAATAAAAGCAGTAGATCGCCCGGCCAGCATGGCTCAGTGGTTGAGTGTCAGCCAATGAACCAGGAGGTCACGGTTCAATTAATGGTCAGGGCACATGCCCGGGTTGCAGGCTCGATCCCCAGTGTGCGGTGTGCAGGAAGCAGCTGATCAATGATTCTCATCATTGATGTTTCCATCCCTCTCTCCCTCGCCCTTCTGGCTAAAATCAATAAAAATATATTTTTAAAAGAGCAATTGATCAACCAACACTAAAGCTAATACAAAGGTAGGAAGGCAAAAGTAGGAAGTTTATGTGTAATTACAATGGTAAATTAAGGGATACACACTAACACACACACATAAGGAGTAAACAATAATGATAAAAACATAAACGTAGACAGGGTGAGTAAAAATGATAGTGGTAATTTTTGAATGTGTTCAAACTTAAGTGTCCATCAACTTAAAGTAGACTGCTATAAACATAGTGTGGTATATTTAAAGCTCATGGTAATCACAAACCAAAAATCTATGAGATTTAAAAGAAATAAAGAAAAGGAATTCAAATAAAACACTACAAAAAGTCATCAACATATAAGAGAAGAGAATAAGAAAGGAACAGAGAGGGACTATAAAAACAATAAAAAATAATAAAATGGCAATAACAACATACCTATCAATAATTACTTAAAATACAAATGGATTAAATGCTCCAATTTAAAAATGAGTGAATAAAGAAGTGGTGTAGCTATAAATAGAACTAGAGGACCGGTGCATGAAAATTCATGCACTGGAGTGGGAGGGACGTCCCTCAACACGATCTGCCCCCTTTCACAGTTCGAGAGCCCTCAGGGGCAGAAGGCAACCCGACAATCAGGGGAAGGTGACGTCCCATCACACCTCTGCTGCTGCCACTGCCAGCATCTCAAGCCTCGGCCGGCCCTGGTTACCTGTGCCTCGGGCGGCCGGGCAGCCGCCATCTGAGGCTTGGCTGCAGCTCGGGCTGGTGAGCTGGCCCTGGGCAGCTGGGGGCTGAGGGGACTGGGGGACTCCGGAGGCAGGTGTCCCAGCGGGGCTGAGGAGACTGGGCACCACCATCTTGTGGCTGTTGGCACCGCCATCTTTGAGGGCCTGGCAATCAATTAGCATATTCCTCCCTTATTGGCTTTGGGCACTGCCATTTTTGAGGGCAGGACAGTCAATTAGTATACTCTCTCCTTATTGGCTGTGGGCACCACCATCTTTGCAACAGTGTGAGGGTCAATTAGCATATTCCCTCTTTATTAGATAGGCTGTTACTCATCTATAAATAAGAATGAAATCTTACCTAATACAACAACATGGATGGACTTAGAGAATATTATGCTAAGTGAAATAATTCAGTCAGAGAAAGATAAATACATATGATTTCCTTTATATGTGGAATTAAAAAATAAATAAATGAACCTGATGGTTGTCAGAGGGGAGGATTAGGAGGCTGATTAAAAGTGGTAAAGGGATTAAGAAGCACAAATTGGCAATTTCAAAATAGTCATTGGGATGTAAACTACAGTTTATGGAATGTAGCCAATAATCCTATATAATAAAAGCCTAATATGCTAAGTGTCT
>NW_005369060.1:0-867 GCF_000412655.1 Myotis brandtii | reverse complement strand
CCTACCCCCGAGTGCACAAATTTTTGTTCACCAGGCCTCTAGTTAATAATAATAAAGAAATGAATTAGGCCTATTCCTTTTAATTGGCATTATAGGTGTTTGATTTTACCATGAAATGAATACCTCCTTTGTATTTTACTACTAGAGGCCCAGTGCACGAAAATTCGTGCACTCAGGGGAGTACCTCAGCCCGGCCTGTGCCTTCTCGCAGTTTAGGAGCCCTCAGGGGATGTCCGACTGACTGTTTAGGCCCACTCCCTACAGGCTGAGGGACCCCTCTGTGGGAGGCAACCAGTGGGCTGATTGGGGGATGGCGCCAGCCAGCGAGCGCCCAGCCCCGCCCCCTGATCACTCCTCCACCATCACCAGTTGCTGCAACCTCCTGATTGCCATCCCCCCCCCCTGCCCATTGGCACCTGCCTTGGCTGGCCTGGCACCACCCGCTCACCGGCCCCACCACCCGCCAACCTGTGGTTCTGCTGTTTGGTCGATTTGCATATTAGGCTTTTATTATATAGGATTATACAGGATAACCTTGACAGTTCTGGACCTTCTTATTTCCTTCTTTCTTATCACTTTCATGGTCTTCTCATCCTCCAATTTTGCCTTAGCAGTGGAGTTTCCTCTCTAAGTACACCGAATATTACTATGTTTATTTTCTATGAGCTCATTTCTAATGAATTTAAGCAGCATGCTAATTTCTGGCCCTGCCATCACCCCATCCCAGTTCTGTATTTACAGAAACTGACAGAGCATATTTATTCCAGTATGTATCCATCACACACCTCCCATTAAAGTTAATTTGTGCTTTTCAGTGATACTACCTTTAAAAGCTATTAAAAGGAAAGAGGGTAGTGGGTGGGTAGC
>NW_005369059.1:0-1048 GCF_000412655.1 Myotis brandtii | reverse complement strand
CCTAGGAGGTGACTACCCACCATCACTGCTTTAGTTAAAGTGTAAATTCAGACCATCCTGGTGGTGACTGTAGTTCTGGGTTTGCAAGACCGCCGCACAGGGCTTCCCTGAGCTGCCAGGTCAGCATGTGGCCCTTTCGTCCACAAGAGAAAGACCCACCTCGGGGAGCTTCTTTTCGCACCGAAAGAGGTTACAAATATTATGTCCGTGCCCTTCCTGTGGACTTGATTCCTGAACAGCCCCTTGCTGGTTCCCGCTCCCAAAAAAATGAAACTTCCGAATGTATACCGGTGGGACCACAGTGTGCGGAGCCTTGTGTACGGTTAACACCCCGAATGAGCTGCCGTCAGCCACGCCTGCATCTGGACACGCCGTGGATGCTGAGTGCCAGGCGTCCCCAAGCAGAGGGTGTGCGGGCTGGGACGGTTTTCTTTGATTCTGAATGTAGGTGAGTCATGCTGTGTGGAGAGCAGCCACAGTGTTTGGACAGGTTCAAGCCTTGGACTGATGAGAGGGCACAGTCCTCTCATGGCCACGTGCAAGTCCCAGCTTGGAGAGCAGAGCCCTCCCAGCACAATTATAGCCAACAGCTCTCATTGTGAACTTAAACCTTATGGTCCAAACAGGTGGCCCACGTGTCTGAGTGATGTAGGCTTGATAGAGTTCAGGTGCATGTATTTGAGTAGGATTGAAACCCAGGAGAATGTTGTAAACATCTTGACCGCACCCTTACTTTGCCTCCTGGAATCTGGCTATAAAATAAAGATACGGCTTGTAGTCTCTGGCGCTGTCTCTCCATCCGGGAGCAGCATCCCACCCAGACCCAGCTTTCTTCTCTTGTCTGTCTTTTCTCAATCCTTCACCGCCTCCTCTCAGGGTCACCCGTGGCCATGCTGGCTCGGCACAACGTTGTTCGAGTTCACAGATCTGGAGTGTGACACTCTATCTATCTTAATAGAGTTTGTGTGTTCACTCCCAGGGCGCCCCCTCCGCCCACCCTGGGAGACCCCGTGGTCCAGTCCAGGACATAGTTCTGTCTGCATCACAG
>NW_005369058.1:0-2076 GCF_000412655.1 Myotis brandtii | reverse complement strand
CCCATATTTTTCATCTGGAAAATATATCTACCATTGTGGGTATTCATTATTGTATAATAAATGAGTAAATAAAAGAATCAATAGATGAAGAACTTCAGGTGACAATGAAAATAGCAGACCTTGTGAGGAGGGGCCTGGCGGGGTGGGGGGAAGGAGACCCTGCCCACACTTTCACCCCCTCATGCTCTTGAGATTCAGGAGTCCCTGACACCAACCCCTCCTCCATGGACCCTGGGTCCCCAGGTGTTGAGAACGGGGATCTCTCAGCTGTAGGGGAATAAGCTCATGGGGTCTTGGGTCTCAGGCTGAACACAGAACACACAGCTCTTAGTTATTTCTGAATTGAGACCATTTCTTACTCATCCTCAGTTCTTGGGCACAGCTAACTCTGATCAAGGTGACTCAGAGCAGGTGTTGAGTTCAGACATCTGGGGGACACTGATGTCAAGGGGAGGTGGGAGCCCAGGTTAGACATCAAAATCCTGGATATTTGTGTCTGCCCTGACCTCTGAGGCTTATTTACCCACAATTCTTATTTTCCTATCCCCAAGACTACACAGTGGAGAATCTCATCCGGATGGGCGTGTCTGGCTTGGTCCTGGTGGTCCTCGGGTTGCTGCTATTTCTGGCTCGAAACGACACCAGAAGGACCCTTGATGCAGCCAGGATGTGAACACAGAGGGAACAATGCACCATTCAGAGTGGGGGAGCCTTTGAATCCATCTGAGGATCCCAGGAGGTTCTGAAGTAAAGTTGGGACCGTACTTGGTGAAACTGACTGTTGACACTGTCCATGGGGAGTAGACGTGGTAGGTGAGGCCTGGGTGCAGGAGAACGATGGTCATGTCCTTTTGCATCCACCTGGGGTGCTCTCCCTCCTTCCCTGACCTCACTGACTCTTCTCCACTGCTCTTCTGTTCTCAACCTGTGACATTAGGGTCCGTCCCACATGGCTGGTTCGGATTCACATCTATGCACCCCTTCATGTTGGATCACATCCATCCCAACAAAATGAGGAGTCTTCACAACCCTGGGATTAATTTAAACCATAAAGGGCAAAGGACTGGTTTCTGGTCCTAGTGGGAAAACGTCATAATAATGCAGCTGAGTGACAGAATCCGGACACAAAATGGAATCAGGTTTTGTGTGATTCCCTTTATTCGAAATGTCCAGGAGAAGGAAACCCATAGAAACAGAAATCAGATTGGTTTGTCTGGGGTTGACCAGGAGGACAGATGGGAGATGGACTGTTTCGTGTGTTGTTTTTATTTTTTACTTTTTTTTTGGGGGGGGGGTAGTTTAAAATCTTCTTGAAACAAGATAGATGTTGTCTTTGAGTCATTGGGTATTTACTGTATTCTAGTAAATTTCATCTTTTAATTGCATGTGTTATGTGAATGTTGCCTTAATAAAAATAAATTGTAGTGAAACACTCATGGTTCCCTATAGCTCCCTTATACCTTGGAGGTTGCCCCACTTGTGTCTGTGGAGTTTTATGGGAGCAGGACTCTCACCAGGTCACAGGTGCCCTAAGTGCCTCAGTGCTTAGGGAACACCCCACTCATTAAATTTCCACCTTCACTCCTGACTTGGGCTGAGTTTAGGATCCAGGATGAGACCCACCATCCCTGCTTCCTTTTGTCTGCACTCATCTGTCATTCAACCAAGGATGCACTACAGATTCCAAATTAGGTTGTAGGCATGTGGGACACACATGCGGCCTCCAAACAGCCCTTCCTACCACACATCTCTCATACACATGCCTTCATAAGGTCAGAAAATGACACGAGATTTCCGGCGATCGTGGCTCAGTGGTTGAGCATTGACCTATGAGCCAAGGGGTCATGGTTCGATTCCTGGTCAGTGCACATGCCTGGATTGTGGGCTTCATCCCCAGTGTGGGGATTGCAGGAGGCGCCTGATCAATGATTCTCTCTCATCATTGATGTTTCTATCTTTCCCTCTCCCTTCCTCTCTGAAATCAATAAAAATATATTTTAAAAAAGAAAGAAAATGACACCATATTGGGGCCCTTCATTTCTCAGGCACTGCTGATCCTCATAACAACCTCAGAGG
>NW_005369057.1:0-278 GCF_000412655.1 Myotis brandtii | reverse complement strand
TGCAGGCACAGCTGCACCAGATGCCCTGGGTGCTGCCATGCTTGTGGCCCTGACCCTCCCTTCAGGATAGCAGATCAGAGGGCTGCAGGCACGGCTGCACCCTGGGCCTGCACCGGTGCCCAGGATGCTGCCATGCCTGCTGCTCCGCCCCTCCCTTCGTGATCACATATCTGGGGGCCCAGGCACGGCTGCACCGGATGCCCTGGGTGCCACCGTGCCTGTGGCCCCACCCCTCCCTTCACGATTGCAGATCAGATGGCTGCAGGCAGGCTGCACCC
>NW_005369056.1:0-1770 GCF_000412655.1 Myotis brandtii | reverse complement strand
GACCAGACAGCTGAATGACCTTCTGGATGTCCTTCTGGATGACCTTCCAGATGAAGCAGAGCTTTGAGGGCCGAGGCAAGCCTCCATGCCTGTGAGGGCCGAGCCCCTTGCCCGAATTTCATGCATCAGGCCTCTAGTTATCACAGAAAACTGGCAACTCCCTCTCCAAAGCATATGTCAGTGAAAGAAGCCAAATTTGAAAAACTCTGCCCTAAATGATTTTCTCCAACTTTTTCCTCACTCTTTGCAAATATAGGAATTCCTTACCATGAAGTTTGTCTGTTCTAGAATTGCAAGACTAAGTAAATTTCTGCAGTCCCTAGTGTGAATGGTTAATTTATCTTTTAATAAAGAAGTAGCTTTCTATGATAAAAGAAAAGGAGTTTGGTGTGCAAGGTATGCATTAGGGATCGGTAACCTTGGGAGGGAGGGGATGTGGAACTGAGATGCAGTCTTAACTGGAGCCTTAGCTCACCTGAGAGGGTTCACTCCACAGGTGTCCCATGTCGGGTTGAAATGGCGGGGTCTTTACACCCTCATCTCAAACAGTCATTTGAATGGGCTGATTCCAGAAAGGCATGGACTTGGGTGAAATGAGCTTGTCTCTGCGGCTGAAGGAAATCCACAGCAGTCGACAACCAGAGGCTGTCTGCTATCGGGTAAGGTGACAAGGCTTTCCTTGAAGGGGGTCTGGGTAGCAAATATCCTGGTTTACACAATTAATAACAGTAGCTAATATTTACCATGTGCCAGCATATTGCAAAAAGCCTTTTATGCACATCATCTCATTAATTCTCACCTTCTGACCCTGAAGTAGGTATTATTCTCTTTTTTTTTTCAGATGAGATAACAGGCTAAGAGGGGGTAACTGGTTTGTGCAAGTCCTACAATGTGTCTAAGTAGTGGGGCTTGGATATAACCCAGGCAGTCTGACTCCAAAACTGAAGCATTTAACCACAATGGTATCCTGTGCAATCTACACTGTACTTAACTGAAATGCCTTGAAACTAGATAACCTGCATATAACGAGTAGTTTGCCTCCCATCCTATTTTATTTAGCAGAGCCTTATTTTGTTTATTTGAGCCAAGTGTGGTATGGCCCGATATGAGGAGAATTTTATTTTTGATCTCCTGCAAATTCATAGACCAACTAGAGGCCCAGTGCACGAAATTTGTGTGCGGTAGGGTCCCTAGGCCTGGCCAGCAATCAGGGCCAGTCAGGTTTCCTGCCTCCCCTCTTCCCCACCTCCTCCTTCCCTGGCTCCCTCAGCCCCCTGCTGCTGCTGGTGGTCCCCCGCCATGTTCTGTGCTGCCCCCTGATGGTCAGCACACATCATAGTGAGTGATCTAACTCCCGTTCTTCCAGTCGAACTCCCGAGGGGTCACTTTGCAAATTAGCCTTTTATATACATATATAGATATGTGACTGGGCCAATATTTGAGGTGAGTCATGATTTAGCCCATCTTCCTGGCATGTTTGTGTTAATGGAACACACCGACTGAAGTGCTCAGAAGCTGAGGGGAGCCAGAGTATGGCCATCAGCATTTCTAGGCTGTCCAATTTATAACTTTCTAGGAACTCAGATGAAAGCACAGCAGTCACATCGTTGCTCTTAGCTGAAGAGCTTTTCAAGATAATAATTCACTTCTAACTTTCCTTGCAGTTGTAGCTAACAGTGTCAATTAGCACTGACCTTTGGTGGTAGACCTCACCGTCCCTCAGTTATCTTTCTATTTATATTAAATAACCAAATGAACTTTGGGCAGGTG
>NW_005369055.1:0-1194 GCF_000412655.1 Myotis brandtii | reverse complement strand
GGCACACCGAGGGACCCAGAGTCAAGTCCCCGCCCACTCACATGTCCCGCCGGGTGGGGGGCACGGCCTGAGGTCCCCCATCAAGCCCCACCAGGCAGGGGGCACAGCCTCAGGTCCCCTGGACCAGCACCACTCAGTCTCAGGTCCCTGCTAATTGCTCGTTATGGGAACCCCGCCTCCGCTGTGGGCGCAGCCATCTTGTGACAGCCTGATGGAGTGAGGGTCAATTTGCATATTACCTCTTTATTATATAGGATGGATATATTTAGCCAAACCAGGAGAGAAAGACTTCATCAAACAGAGGCCTCTCATTTAATATTTATTTTACAGGAAACTAAGGAATAATAATAATAATCGTAATAATAACAGAAGTAGGCATTGTATGTCTATTTGACATATATATGCCTTATATGACATTACCACGTGGCAGGCACTGTTCTAAACACTTACTTTATTTAAGTTTTAAGTTTAACCCTGTGTTTTCCCAAGATATAAACCCAGGTAAGTAGTGAGGCCCCTAGAGCTTAAGTAACTTGTCCAAGGTCACACAAGGAAGGGTCAAGCCTGGGCTTCAAATTCATACAATCAGGATCTGGAACCCATGTTCTATCTTGGACTCCTTAAACTTCAGAATCTGTTGGTGGTTCTAGAAATTTGGTGGGGCGGGGCTACTATTTTTAGAAATAAAGCTAATACTTGATCAAGTGAGCACAAACACTGTAATACTAGCTTTTTGGGAAGTATATTTTCCCTTTGCAAGTTTCAGAGAATTAATCATGTTCTGTTTTTCCTATCTTCATCATCCTTAGCAGCAGCCATTATGCGCATCTTAGTCTCCACAATAACCGTGTAAAGCAGGTATTGTTATTGCCCCAGAATTTATTAACTTTCCCAGTTTACACAGTTTGAAAATGGTATGGGAATTTGAATCCAAGTCTCTTTGTTTCTAGGACTGAACTTAACTATTCTGCCAGTATACCTCACTTATAAATTTAACTCTACCTCATAGACATTTCATAATCAATTTTGTGCATGTCACACTTACTTTAGAAATTGTGTAAAAAAAATGTACATCTTTTAAACAAACAAATGAAACAAATAAACAAATAAAAATCTCAGGAAAGTAATTTACATTTGCTTTTAAAATACTCTCTCATGCTTTGGTTATTGATTCTGAGATGAGCAAAACATTGG
>NW_005369054.1:0-762 GCF_000412655.1 Myotis brandtii | reverse complement strand
CCAGTTCTTCCTGGAGCGTGCGTGTGTGCGTGCGTGTGTGTATGTAGCTTTGCAGAAGGCCTACACCCCACGGCTGTAGGATCCATGAGGTAGTTGGGTTGATTCTGGTCTTGCCAGTGTTTCTGTTTGTATGGAAAGTCAGAAACCTTCTAGGAGAGGTGAGATCTTTAAGTCGGAATTGTTGGGCAGGTCATTGAGGAGACAGGGAGGTGTGGGACCTGAATTGGGGCAGGGGGACACCATACTGTGGTCCTGGTACCATGGAGTCTTGGCTACTCTGGATCTAAGGCCTCACTAGGAAGGTGAGAGGCAACCCTGGTAGTGCTGGTGATTTCTGTGCTGCCAAATATGTGCCCTAATCTACGTGTTATTGCCTCCTGTTGGCCAAACACCTGAACAGCTGTAGGCTATTCCCCAATCTGACAATGCTTCTGTAAATGCTACCCTTTGAAGGGTATGTCTTCTCCTTGCCTTATGACAATTTGTGTTAATAAAACGCTCGGGGTCTTGAGACAAGAAGGAAGAAGAACTAAGAACTTGGAGTCTTTAGCTCCTTTAGCTGAAGCTCCTCTGACCCCCCAATGCCTTTCAAAATTATCTTTACTGTTTGGACTCCTACTTAATCTATGCACAGTCTATCTCCAGATTGCTGAACCGTTTGTAATCCTGGGACAAGAACCCCGGTATGTATGTATACAGTATGTATATATGCAATGTATAATACCTATGAGTGTATATTTAAATATATTTACACATTTATAT
>NW_005369053.1:0-469 GCF_000412655.1 Myotis brandtii | reverse complement strand
TGTGTCTACAGTGGGAGAACTTCTGTGCTGGAGACATGCTTCTGGGGCAAGACCTGCTTGAGTGGGGCTTTGGTGCTCACTGAGGCTGCCCCCTGAGTGTGTCCTTTATGGATCTGATGAGTTGCAATCTGGATGGTCCCACTCTGACCACCGGGCACACTGGCTCCTGGATCTCTAAGGAGGTGCTAATCTACCCTCTGCCTTAGGCTACCCAGCAGGAGCTCAGCTGTGAAGCAATGCAAGTTGCTCTGGAGCCTGTGGCCAGCTGCAAGTTTGTTAGGTAATTATCAGATTGCAAAGGGCCAAGCCGTTCATATGTAAAAGCGCACAGCTTGGGCAGGGCGGATGTCCCAGGGGATCATCAGGGTTGAGCAAGCAGCTATGGCTGCCCTTAGAGGCCCCAATTTTCAGTGTCCTGGCAGTCGCTGCAATCACCTCTGAGAGAAAGCTGCCCTCGAGTTCCAACTGA
>NW_005369052.1:0-581 GCF_000412655.1 Myotis brandtii | reverse complement strand
CGGGTCGAGGGGACAATTTGCATATTACCCTTTTGTTATATAGGATTGAATGGACCTTTACTATAGTGTTGAAAGAAGTGGTGAGAACTAGATGATTGTCTCATTCCCAGTAACAGAAGAAAATCTTTCAACATTTCAACATCAAACATAATGTTTCCTACAGGATTATTCTGCAGATACCCTTCATCAAATTAAGGAATTCACTCTCTTCCTCATTTCTTTTCCTTCCTTCCTTCCTTCCTTCCTTCCTTCCTTCCTTCCTTCCTTCCTTCTTCCTTCCTTCCTTCCTTCCTTCTTCTTTCTTTCTTTCTTTCTTTCTTTCTTTCTTTCTTTCTTTCTTTCTTTCTTTCTTTCTCTCTTTCTTTCTTTCTTTCTTTCTCTCTTTCTTTCTTTCTTTCTTTCTCTTTCTTTCTTTGTTAACCCTCACCTGAAGATAGTTTTTGCATTGATTTTTAGGGAGTGAAAGGGAGGGGTGGAGGGGGAGGGAGGGAGAGAGAGAGAGAAAAAAAAACTTGGTTGTGAGAAAGACACATCCATTGGTTGCCTCCTGCCAGAAGCCGGTCCATCCTTGCTGCTTGACA
>NW_005369051.1:4636-4906 GCF_000412655.1 Myotis brandtii | reverse complement strand
TGTTGGCCAGTGCCTTGCTCACGGTTCCGTTATTGGACGTCTTCACGCGTGTTTGTGTGTTGCGCCGTGTCGTGGGAGCTGTGTTGTCTCTCGCTGTGTGCTGGTCACCGTTGCTGGGAAATGACTCGAGCAGGTGACCCGAGGCTGAGGCCGCATTAGACCCCGGAGGGAGACGCAGCCCCTGCTGCCAGCCTTGCTCACCGTGTGTCTGTTGACACTCCAGGCCCTGAGCCCCGGCTGTCACTCAGCCCGAGGGGGCAGCTCTGGGAG
>NW_005369051.1:0-353 GCF_000412655.1 Myotis brandtii | reverse complement strand
GAGATAGAAACATCCATGATGAGAGAGAATCATGGATCGGCTGCCTCCTGCACGCCCCACACTGGGGATCAAGCCCACAACCTGGGCATGTGCCCCATCGGGAATCAAACCCAGACCTCCTGGTTCATAGGTCAACGCTCAACCACTGAGCCACGCCTGCCTGGCTTGACTGGCTTTGGAACCAGCTTGATCCTCTCCTACCGCCGAGTGTACCTGCTTCCTGGTGGGGTATTTGCTTAACCTCACTGCTTCCACCTTGTTTAGGTAAAAGAGAAAAATTCTATGTTATAACATGACTAGAGGCCCGGTGCGTGAGTTCATGCACTGGGGGGGTCCCTCAGCCTGGCCTGTGC
>NW_005369050.1:8997-10156 GCF_000412655.1 Myotis brandtii | reverse complement strand
CCCATAGGCTTTTACAATATTTTCCTTTAAATCTGTGTTACTTTATTCATTTTTCTTAGTAAATCAATTTTGTTACTGATAATTCTCATCATAGACAATATTTTTTTAAAAAACTTCAAGCTACAAACAAAAATTATTATGATTTATTTAGATTAATTACTTTTTAAACAATTACCTTAATATTTTAAGGTACTGGTAAACTGGAGAAGAACAATTCATCCCTCAACAAAAAGATCCTGAAAGGTACATAATAATTTTCAAAGTTCTGATATTAGCAAAGTTTATATTTGTTTCTATCCTAAGCTAGGAAAAAAATGACAATAGACTTTTTGAGGGGACAACATAAATTATGAAATGAGCAATAAATATTTAAAAATAATACCAGGCAATCAATGTTCATAATGATTATGGAAGAGTGTTTTCTTATGCAACAATATGAAGAAATATTCATTTAAGATCATAATACCTATGGTTGCAGATGGGCTCAAAGATAATTTTAGGATTCTAAAAAAGTGGGTTTCTTCATTGATATTCAGGACATGTAGAGAGTGGATATTTTTGTTTGTTTGTTTGCTTAATATGGAACATAAACCAGGAAACAAGAGATTAACCCTTCTCTGTGAGTGTGTTTTCTTTTTTGCACAAATGTGTCTATACTTGTGCAAATATGTAAATTAATTTTCATTTTAAAACATTTATATTGTTTTTGATAGAATTTTCTTCAGCATCTCATTGTGGACATTGTCCAAAGGAGTGGTTTACATATTCCAACAACTGCTATTACATTAGTACTGAAAAAAAAGCATGGAATGAGAGTGTGCTGGCCTGTGCTTCTAAGAACTCTAACCTGCTTTACATAGATAACAAAGAAGAAATGGTAAGATTAAATGTTTCCATTTTATTTAAAAGTCTATTTTAGTCTATATTTATACAAGTCATTCATATTTTGTATATATTCATAGTTCACTTATTTTAAGGACTATTAACATGCATTGTTTGAATCTAATATTTTTTTATATTTTATGCCATTCATGAACATTTGATAATTTCCAGATCTTGCTTTTTTATAGATAACCATGCTTCTGTAAATGCTTTTTTTCTAAAGTAAACTTTGCTACTTAATTTTACTATACATCAAGGAAACTGAAGGTATCATGAT
>NW_005369050.1:0-371 GCF_000412655.1 Myotis brandtii | reverse complement strand
CACCTGAAACCAAAACAATATTGGATATCAATTGTAACTGACAAATCTTTTTAAAAGTTGCTCAAAAATTATTCTCATTGTTTAATATTACCAGAAACTGCATCCAAAATCACAACATACAAATTAAAACCAAAATCAAAATAATTATAACATAGTCACTTAAAATATAAAGGTTGAGAGTTTTGTTCCATTCTTCATTGCTAGCCACTTGTAGGTTTCTACAATTCTTTAATGGCTTGTGCATCGCATGGCAACATGCAGGAATCCTTTTCTAATATTCTGCTGCCCTTGACAGTTGCTGGTTGGCTTGTTGGACATGCACTCTTGCACTTTGAACTTTGCCTTCTATGCTATCTATCACATCTCCTTGC
>NW_005369049.1:4259-6718 GCF_000412655.1 Myotis brandtii | reverse complement strand
AGAGATTTTGCTGGTTTTGGCACGCACTCAAAAAAAGTTGCCCATTCCTGTTCTAGACACTTGGGTTACGATTGAGGAAGAACTGAGAAAAGGCTCCTCTGGATCTGGGTGTGCAATGGTGGAGACAGCATCATCTCTGGGAAATGCTGATGGAGGAAGTAAAATGGGGTGTGGGGCAAAGAAGAAGCAAGAGACTGTACCTATGGACTCCTCTGGGAAGGCTTCCTCTCCACAATGGCAACAATGAGGAAGTCAAGGGAGCTCAACAGAAGCTGAAAAGGACACACCCGGGAGGCAGATGGGGTGGTGGTGTGGAAGGGGAGGGGTGCGGTATGTGAAGAGGGAGCAATGCTGGCCCTATATATAGCTTCTTCACTTGCACAGTCTCTGCCTGGGTTCCAACTATCATTTACTGCCAAAGTTGAGGAAAAGGGAGATCCCAGGTTACAGAATCCTGGGCTTTTAGACAGAGAGCCCAGCAGGACTCTAGCCACTGACCTGACTCCTCCCTCGCTCACCTCTACCCCACTCTCCAGGATTTCATTTTATCCAACTCTGCTCATTGCTGCACTGCAAACCCAAGAATCACAGCCTCCAGACTTTGCACAGGTAACTGGGCTGGGGATGCAGGTGAGACCTGGGGGAAGGGAGGGAGTTAGAGAAAGCAGGGAGAGGGGGCTGTGAGTCTCAACTGGGACTGAATAGGAAGAGATATAAAAGGGCAGCTTGGAGATTCAATGAGCTGGTGGAGATTTCAGACTCTATTCACGTAACTGGATTTGCGTTGCCCCATCTCTAGCACAGTTCCAGCCACATCTTCAGCCTCCAGCCTAAATGCAGCCCTAACCCCATTACAAACACCAGCACCAACCCAACTCTCTTCAATTTCCAACATCAACACCAAACTTAGGCCCCACTCCATTCATGGCATCACCATCAGTATTGACCCCAGTCCTAGGAGGAGACACAACCTTACTTGCATCCCCAATGTAAGACCCAGTCCTAGTAATACCTTTAGCTCCAACTCTACCTTTACCTTCAATCTCACATTCAACCCAACCCCAGCCCAAAAACCAATCCTGATCTTATTTCCAACCTCTGCTGCAAACCCAGCCCCATTCCCATTCATATCCCTAACCCTGGTTCATCCTCAACCTGAAATTCTTCTCTTACCTCAATTCCAGCCCTGACTTCAGCTCCAACATAGTCCAAGCCTTCCCTGTCTCCTATTTCCAGCCCCAGCCTGATCACTGGACCTGCCTCCATTTTAGCTCTGACAGCCTCAGAGTTGGTCCAAGGATGTCAATGAAGTATGAAGACCTCCAGTCCTTGGAGAGTGAGAAGAAAAGCCAGGGGTTAAGAAAGGGTAAGAGGAAAGGAGAAATGGTGTCTCCTAAAATACTCTCTTAATATGTTTAGAAGGATTTCTACTGTCAGTGTATCTGCACCTCTACCATGTGCACTGCTGGGGTCCCCCACACTGTGGGTGTTAGGCTCTAGCTCCTGGTGGTTGCAATATGAAGAGGATTCGAGAAGGATAGGATCAGGGTGGACCAAAGCAGTCCTGGATGCCTACACACTGGGGAAGGGTCTGAGCATTTGCGCTGGGGCAATGAATAGTCATGGTTGGAAAGGAAACATTTGTTGACTGGACAATACAGATAAGCACGAGCCTGCTGAGGGCCTGGCTGCCCCGGCTCACTCTGTGTCCTCCTGCCCCACCCTCCCCTTCCCAGCCCTGATGATAAGACCTTACATATTGCCATCGTGTTGACATAGGGATGAGGGGCCCAGGTGACTGAGGGCTTGTACTGGTCCATGAGGGGTCAGATGCCTGGGCATCTCCTGCACCACAACCTCTCCCCAGCATCACTCTTCATCCCTGACAGGTCCCTGTGGCCCTCTGCTCCTCCTCCCCTGTGTCTCTCCTGTCCTCAACCTCCACGTCCTGATGCTGTTTCCCCTTGCAGGGCTGCCTCCTCCCCCAGCCTTCCTGCAGCATCTCTGCTCTGGCCCCTGGCCCCTTCTGCTCTCTCTGGGCCTCATCCTTCTCCTGATGATTGGTATCTGCGTGATTGGATCCAAAAGTGAGTGTCCCAGGATGGGCAGGGGAGGGGGCGATAGTGGGGTACAGTAACCCAGGCACTGATGATGATCATGGTGGGTAAAGGCGGCTGCTGGCTCTGTTGCTTACTCATGGGTAATGTAGTCCAAGTGCCTAACCTCTGGAAGCCTGAGTTTCCTCTCTGCAAGCTAGGATAACAACAGTGCCTGTCCCTTGAAGTGGGGTGGCTGTAAGGACCCAATGAGCCAATGTATGTCAAGTGCCCTGCTGAGTGTCAGCACAGAGAGGACTGAGCAATCGTAGCTCTCATTGTCCCACCTGCCTGGTCAGATGCCAACATGAGGAGGGACCTGGAGACCCTGAGAGCAACTTTCAGCAACTTCACTTCCAACAC
>NW_005369049.1:0-2675 GCF_000412655.1 Myotis brandtii | reverse complement strand
ACACACACACACACACACGCACGCACGCACGCACGCACACACACGCACATGCACACCTTCGCCCAGGCCTGCTGGCTGACAGACAGCCCAGCAGGATGAAGTGGAAAATGGAAGCAATTACCTGGATTATTCAATGTTTGTTGCATGAATGAATGAATGCAAGAATGACTAATTCAGTGCAAAAATGAAAAAAGGGTAGAATATGTAATTGAAGAAAATCCCTTTTGCCTGAATTATTATCTAGATAATTATCTGTTTTTGCAAAGTTCTGCTTTTTATCAAACTTGAATTCTTCCTGCCGCATTGTCACTCACACCTTTTTGACCTGTGAGGATGGCCAACTGATCACTCCCTTCTCTTGAATGGTTTTTCCCGTTCAGTTCAAAACAGAGGCTGTAGCAGGTTGCGTGCTTTCCGGCGGGATCTCTCAGCTTAATCTCTGTTTCCTCCGCCCGCCTCCCAGGACCCTCAGAGCTGGGAGAGCAATAGGCCAGGTCACCTGGATAAATGCGCTGACACTCACCATGGTCCCGGTTCTCAGAGGCATCTCCATCCAAGAATCCAGGTCTGAACAGCATCAGACCCCGCAGGGCAGACCCCTGGCCCTGAGAGAGAACAGGCAGCCAGGACACCCTCAACCCTGAACTCCTCCCCGGAAACACACCACAGAGGTGGCCGGCCCTTAAGCAGATTCAGCCACAGTTACACTGAGTGGCATTCTCTGCTTTTCTGAGGGAGAAGAGGTGGTGGTGGTGGTGGTGGGTAATATGGTTTCTGCCCCCAGGGAGTGCCCAGAATGCAGAGACACAGAATGTCATCTTCAGAGAGGCCCCAGTCTGACTAAGGAGGCACAGTCCCAGCTCTCACCAAAGCTGACCACCTTTGTCCAGAAGGTACAGGACCCCACCTTGCAGGCCTCCCCCCACCCCTGCTTCCTCCAGCCCCCAGGGCTGTCGGAGAGCCTGGCTTTGGCCAGAAGCGAATGTATTTTTGATGGCTCGGTACAGATAATGCTGCAGACTTGTCACGGCAGGAGACGGTGTCGGTGGGAGCTAACGGCGCAGGCGCAGGCGCACGCTCACAGGCACACCCACACAGTTGTGGGCACACGCTGATATGACTTGCTTGAGAGTTCTAACGGTTCTTTGGGGTTCAGATCCACGATCACATTTGTTTCTCACAGCAGCCACTAGGTCAGTGATGGCGAACCTTTTGAGCTCGGCGTGTCAGCATTTTGCAAAACCCTAACTTAACTCTGGTGCCGTGTCACATATAGAAATTTTTTGATATTTGCAACCATAGTAAAACAAAGACTTATATTTTTGATATTTATTTTATATATTTAAATGCCATTTAACAAAGAAAAATCAACCAAATAAATGAGTTCGCATGTCACCTCTGACACGCGTGTCATAGGTTCGCCTTCGCTGGACTAGACACTCCATTCCACCTGTTTTCCAGAGATTCATTGCACAGCACTCGAGCCCCTTTCACACCTGGATAGGACTCGCTGAGAGCGATGGCTCCTGGAAGTGGGTGGATGGCACAGACTATGGGAACAGCTACAGGTAAGTGCCCCCTCCCCGCCCCCCCCATCCTTAGGGACCCAATTCCCCAACCCTCTCCCCTGCAGACTCCCAGGCTGCAGCCTCTGCTCCCTGAACTCTCCAAGGCTGTGCTTTTCTGAGGTGGGTGAGGGTTGCTGGGATGGGGGGGTCAGAGTCTGAGTTCTGTCCTGCATTCCTAGGAACTGGGCCATTGGTGAACCAAACAACTGGCAGGGGCATGAGGAGGGCAGAAATGAAGACTGTGCCGAAGTCCAGCATGATGGGCGCTGGAACGACGATTTCTGTCTGCAGTTGCAGCGCTGGGCGTGCGAGATGACTCGGAACATCACCGGCTAGGAGCCCTGACCCCAGCAGATCTCCACCTGCACCCCACCCCTACCCTGCTCCCAGCTTCTCTACTGGGGATTTGGAAGAAAGGAAGAGCAGTCAGAGGCATTGGGAGGAGTTGAGGGAAGATGGAACAAAATGGTTTAAGAATCTCAGACCCCGGGACACAGATCCCGCCTCCTCCTGCTACTCACTGTGAGGGTGACCATTTCCAGCCTCCTCAGTGGAGAAGGAAAAAAATAAACCACCATTGACACTCTGTGTGGACTGGTTATTGGGAAATGGGAATGCAGGGTGCAAAGAAGAGGGGACGCAGAGGGTCTGGGAGGAAGTTTAGTCCTAGACAGCATCTCCTGGGTCCCCAATCCTGAGGGACATGGACCAGGGAGGGGAGGGAAGAGCTTGGAGGAGAGCATTCAGAGGAAGGCACCAGGGAGCTGGCTGGGCTGGGTGGGCAAGAGGGGCCGCCTACAGCCTGAGGGGCTCCTGGGGGAAGCACTTTCCCTGCAGCTGGGGTCTCCTCCAGAAGAGGCTGCAGGGGCACCCCACTCCCCTCAGCCTGGGAGCTGTGGCCTGGGCCGCAAGGCCTGTGAAGAATGTTGCTAAGAGAGTGAGTGCTGGTGGCACCCTGTCCTGCTGTTTTCAGCGTGGCGGCCTCTTTGTGACCCAAACACATCTAGAAGGTTGTCCAGCACAGGGTGTCCCTGACATGTCCACAGCGGGCAGACCTCATCGTCCAAGATCATCCAAAACCAATCTTAGAAGGGTCTTCAAGCAATT
>NW_005369048.1:0-786 GCF_000412655.1 Myotis brandtii | reverse complement strand
AGAGAGATAGAAACGTCAATGATGAGAGAGAATCATCTAGTGACTGCCTCCTGCATACTCCCCACTGGGGACCAAGTCTGTAACCTGGGCAGTGTCCTGACCAGGAATATAACCATGCATGACCTCTTGGTTCATAGGTTGACACTCAGCCACTGAGCTACACCAGCCAGGCTCTTCTGTTAATGTCTTATATTATAGAGTGGTCTTAGCCAGGAACACAGAAGGGTAGAGGGAAATTTTTTCTCCTCTACATGAAGATCCAACAAGAAATCTATTACCTGAAAGAGGACCCTAACCCAATCATCCTGGCATCCGATCTCAAAATTTCAGCCTCTAGAACTCTGAAAAATAAATATTGCTTATAAGCTGCCCAGTCTATGGTATTTTGTTATAGTAGTCTGAAAAGACTAAGACACATGGCAGAGTCAGTTTCTGAATAGAATTCTAAACCAGGAAGAAAAAAAGAAAAGTTGTTGGAACTAGAAAAATTTGAATGGAGTCCATAGATTAGATGCTTGTGTTGTCACAATGTTGATTTTCTGATTGGGTTATAGGGTTGTGATGTAAGAGAGTGTCCTCATTTTTAGGAGTTACACATTAGTATTTAGGGGTAATGGGGCATCATGTCAGTGTGTGTGTACCTATCTCTATACATATACATAGAGAATGGGGAGGGAGAAGAGTGTTGAGATAATGTAGTAAACAGGAATGTGAAGAGAAGGAGAAGCTGGAGTTCTTTATACTGGCCGTGTAACTTTTCTACAGATTTAAAACTATTTCAAAATT
>NW_005369047.1:0-509 GCF_000412655.1 Myotis brandtii | reverse complement strand
GTCATCAAAATGCTTCCAGCAAACAAAAGCCCAGGACTAGACAGCTTCACAGGCAAGTTTTACCAAACATTCAAGGAAGAACTAAAACATATCCTCCTCAGACTATTCCAAAAATTCAAGAGGAAGGAACACTTCCAAGTCAGTCTATAAAGCCAGCACCACCCTAATACCAAAACCAGGTAAAGACAACACAATGAAAGAGAATTAAAGGCCAATATCTCTCAAGAACATAGATGCCAAAGTCCTCAACAAAATCTTAGCAAATCAGACCAGGATTACATCAGAATGATCATACACCATGACCAAGAAGGATTTATCTCAGGGATGTAAGGATGGTACAATATCCGAATATCAATTAATATGATACATCACAGAAAAAAATTGAGAGATAAAAACCACCTAGTCATATCAATTGATGCAGAAAAAGCATTTGACAAAATCCAAAACCCATTTTTGATAAAAATTCTCAGCCAGGTGGAAATAGAAGGATCACACCTCAACATAATAAA
>NW_005369046.1:0-1138 GCF_000412655.1 Myotis brandtii | reverse complement strand
TACAAAATTCCTGCCTCAGTAATGGCGGGCTCCAGCGTACACAGTGCCCTCGCGAGGTAGACGCGGTACTTTACACCCTCGCTGTACGGACTTCCTGCCTCAGGAATGGCGGCTTCCGGGCCGCGGCCTGCCTCACTAATGGCGGCCGCCACTGAACGGAATGCCGCACTCATAGCGGACTCTAGGTCACACGGACGGCGGACTACAGCGAACTCGCTGCCTCAATATACGTCGCTGCAGCCTGCTGGCTGCCTCAGTAAATGCCACCTGCCCCCTACGGGCCGCCTCGGTCCGGAGGCACCGCTGTACGGATGGACTCAGTAATGGCGGACTCCAGCGTACGCAGCGCCTACGGAACGGCGCCTCTCGTGAGGTCGTCTAGTCTCGCGGAACTTTACACCCTCGCTGTACGGACTTCCTGCCTCAGGAATGGCGGCTTCTGGGACGCGGCCTGCCTCAATAATGGCGGCCGCCACCGTACCGAATGCCGCACTCACAGCGGACTCCAGGTCACACGGATGGCGGCCTACAGCGTAATTGCTGCCTCAGTAAAGACCGCTGCAGCCTGCTGGCTGCATCAGTAAACGCCACCTGCCCTGTACGGGCTGCCTCGGTCACGGAGGCACCGCGGTACGGACGGACTTAGTAATGGCGGACTCCAGGGTACCGAATGCCTCAGTAACGGCGGACTCTCGCTAGGTCGCTGGGTCTCGCGATACTTCACACCTCGCTGTACGGACTGCCTGCCTCAGGAATGGCGGCATCCAGGGCATTGGCTGACTTAGTAATGGCGGCCTCCAGGGTACGGAATGCCGCAATCATAGCGGACTCTAGGTTACTGGCTGTATCAAAGTCGGCGGCCTCCAAGGTACTGGGTGCCTCAATAACGGCAGCCTCTAGGTTTTGGACTGACAGCATGAACGCACAAGTTCGCCATGTCAGTGCAGCAACCAAGGCCTCCCTTTCCAGGGCTGGGACGGGAAGAGGTGCAAAAGCCGGACCCGTGACTTCAGTCCATCCAGGGACGGAATGATTGCAGCCCTGTACAGGCTCGATGATTTTGTGTGTGTGGTGTTTTTCTTTGTTTGTTTGTTTTTCTGAGTATAATTTTTCGTCTTGTTCACAGGGCATTAGCTGG
>NW_005369045.1:455-916 GCF_000412655.1 Myotis brandtii | reverse complement strand
GTTGCCCCATGCAGCCTGCTATTTAGTCATTTGGTCACCCCTCACTGCCCCCCTACCAGCCAGGTAGCCCCATACAGCCTGCTGTTCAGTCATTTGGTCATCCCTCACTAACACCCCCACTGGCCTGTTCACCCCACGCAGCTTGCTGCTCAGTCATTTGGTTGTCCAACACTAACCCCCATGCCAGCCTTGTCGCCCCACTCAGCCTGTTTGGTCGTCTGTTAGGTTGTTTCAGATGTGACAGCCCCTGGCTCTTTATCCTATATAATAAAAGGCTAATATGCAAATTGACCAAACTGCAGAATGACCAGTCGCTATGACATGCACTGACCACCAGGGGGCAGACGCTCAAAGCAGGAGTTGCCCCCTGGTGGTCAGTGTGCTCACATAGGGGGAGTGCTGCTCAGCCAGAAGCTGGGCTCACAGCTGGCAAGTGCAGCAGTGGTGGTGGGAGCCTCTTC
>NW_005369045.1:0-363 GCF_000412655.1 Myotis brandtii | reverse complement strand
AGTGCATGAATGTCATGCACCGGGCCTCTAGTATCCTATATAATAAGACAGGGATATGCTAATTAGCCCAGATATGCTAATTAGTCATGACCAGTATGCAAATTGACTATCACTCCAACACACAAGGTGATCACCCCCATATGGTCAAAGATGGCCACCACATGATGGCTTGCAGGGGAGGGCAGTTGTGGGAGATCAGGCCAGCAGGGGAGGGCAGTTAGGGGTGACCAGGCCAGCAGGGGAGGGAAGTTGGGGGAACCAGGCCAGCAGGAGAGGGCAGATGGGGGTGACCAGGCTAACAGAGGAGGGCAGTTAGGGGTGACGAAGCCAGCAGGGGAGAGCAGTTGGGGGCGATCGGGCTGG
>NW_005369044.1:0-869 GCF_000412655.1 Myotis brandtii | reverse complement strand
ATTCCACTACTCAGCTGTTCTCATTACATGGGTTGCATTTCCCATTCACAAAACTTAAGTAAAGCCCTGACCGGTTTGGCTCAGTGGATAGAGCGTCGGTCTGCAGACTGAGGGGTCCCAGGTTCGACTCTGGTAAGGGGCATGTACCTTGGTTGTGGGCACATCCCCAGTGGGGGGTGTGCAGGATGCAGCTGATTGATGTTTCTCTCTCATCAATGTTTCTAACTCTCTATCTCTCTCCCTTCCTCTCTATAAAAAAATCAATAAAATATATTTTTTAAAAAAACTTAAATAAATATAGCTAGTAACTGTTGGATGCTGGATTCAAATCTGTCCTGACTGGTATTTAAACTCTTGTCTATTAGAAAACACCAATTCCTCTAGGGAATCTAGTCTATAATATTGTAACAACTATGTATGGTGCCAGGTGGGTACTTAAATTATCAGGGGGATCATTTCCTAAATTATGTAATTGTCCAACCACAATGCTGTGTACCTGAAACTAAAATAAAATAGTATTTAATGTAAAGTGTAACTGAAAACTAAAACTGAAAATAAAGAAAGAAAACACCAATGCTCCTATCTAAGGAAAGTGTAGGAAAAGAGATGTGGGTAGGATTTCTGGAGGAACTGAAAAAATGAGTATGAAGTTCACCTGAAGAATATCTGTGCATCAGATCACAAAAGTTTGAAATAAAAGAACATTAGGACAGGGGGCACTTGTCTGAAATCAATATTATTATGCATTATATTCAGAGAAACATGATAAAGCAAAATGCTTTACATGGGTTTAAGTTTGAGGATCAACTGTCAGAAATAACGTTACTAGAAAAATATGAAGGATACAGAAGAGTAAAATTCTCTCTTTC
>NW_005369043.1:0-861 GCF_000412655.1 Myotis brandtii | reverse complement strand
GCAAAATATTTTAATCAGCACTGCATTGCTCAGCAACTAATATTGAATACAAATATAGTAAGGGCCTATCTTATACAGAGCATTTTCAAATCCTATTCTAATTTTAATTGTCTCTTTCTTCTGCAGTATCCCTCAGTTGACCCAAATGATTTGTTCTCCACAGTTCTCAATCCTCCCTACTCACTAGGTAAATATGAATGTTAGGGAAATAATAAACAGCTTCCATTGACTAGGCCAGTGATGGCGAACCTTTTGAGCTCGGCGTGTCAGCATTTTGAAAAACCCTAACTTAATTACCACTGTTTTTATCGACCCAAATCCCCAGTTTCTCCCTGGCTCTTGGCTGCAGGCTGCCCTCAAGTCCTTGCTGTGTAGGTCTGGGGAGCAGCCACACAGAGACAGCTGGCTCCCTCAGAGGAAGTGAGCCACAAGAGTCAGAGACAGCGTGAAAGCGATGGAAGTCATAGACTTTTATAACATCCTTTCAGAAGTGATATCCACCACCTTTTATATTACAAGTGAGTCACTAGGCTTAGCCCACCGTCTACTGACGTGGACTATACAAGGTTGTGAATACAGGTAGGTGGGGGTCGTTAGAACCATCTTACATGGCTGCCTACTGTTTTGTGTTTCCTTTTCCTTCCATATTCTGGGATTTTGACTAATTATCAGGTAGGATTTACATGACCCACAAACAATTAGGTAGCAGTTCCCAGCCTGCCTTAATTCTCAACTTTATCAATGTAGATCATAAGTATATATTGAGACCACCAGGGAATGACAGTGCACATGACCTTGCATGGATGTGTCATGTGGCCACCTCGGGCACAGACGCGGTTCCCCCTGCTATCCAGCCTTCCA
>NW_005369042.1:0-541 GCF_000412655.1 Myotis brandtii | reverse complement strand
TATTTATTTATTTGTTTATTTATTTATTTATTTTTATATGTATGTCTATGACACCACTTATTGAAGAGACTGTAGTTTCCCCATTGTATAGTCTTGCCTCTTTTGTCTTGGAGTAGTTAACCATATAAGTGATAATTTCTTTCTGGGCTCTCTATTCTGTTCCATTGATCTATGTGTTTGTTTTTTTGGTTGCTATTACATTGTTTTGATTATTATAGCTTTGTAATATAGTTTAAAGTCAGGAAGTAGAGTATGATAACTTCAACTTTCTTTGTCAAGATTTCTTTGGCGATTCATGATCTTTGTGGTTATAAATAAATTTTAGAATTATGTGTTCTAGTTCTCAGACTTTCATTAGTATTCTGATAGGGGTCACACTGAATTCATGGAATTCTTTAGGTTGTATTGTCATTTTAACAATTTTAATCCTTCCAATCTATGTGCACAGTGTATACTTCCATTTATTTGTGTCCTCTTTAATTTCTTTCTTTAGTGTCTTATAGTTTTCAGAGAACAAGCCTTTCATTTTGGGATTAAATTT
>NW_005369041.1:0-971 GCF_000412655.1 Myotis brandtii | reverse complement strand
ATGTTCCATAGATTTTGGGTTGTTGTATGTTCATTTTTTCATTTGTTTCTTGGAAATTTTTAATTTCTTCCATGATTTCATTCGTTATGCATTCATTGTTTAATAACATGCGATTTAGCCTCCATGCATTTGAATGTTTTTGAGTGTTGTAGTTGATTTCTAATTTCATGCCATTGTGATCAAGAAGATGCTTGATATAATTTCAATCCTCTTGGAATTGTAGAGACTCATTGTGTTTCCTAACATGTGGTCTATCTTTGAGAATGTCCCTTGTGCAGTTGAGAAGAATATATGTTTTGCAATTTTGGGGTGGAATATTTTGTAAATGTCGATTAAATCTACCTGATCTAGTGTGCCAATGTCTTTTGTTTGTTTGTTTATTGAATTTATTAGGATGATATTGGTTAATAAAATTATATAGGTTTCAGGTATACTATCCCATAATACATATATCATCTGTATATTGTATTGTGTTTTCACCACCCAAAGTCAAGTCTCCTTCTATCACCATTATCCCCCCTTTACCCTCTTTTACCTCCTTCACCCTCCTTTCCTACTGGGAATCACCATACTGTTGTTTTTGTCTATGAGTGTTTTTGTTTTCTTAATCCCTTCACCTTTTTCACCCATTCCTCCAACTCCTATCCCCTCTGACAGCTGTTAGTTTGTTCTCCGTGTCTACTAGTATGAGTCTGTTGCTATTTTGTTTGTCAGTTTATTTTATTCATTAGATTCCTCATATAAGTGAAATTATGTGGTACTTTTCTTTCTCTGACTGGCTTATTTTACTTAGCATAACACTCTCCAACTTAATCTATGCTGTTGCAAAAGGTAAGATTTCCTTTTCTTTATGGCTGAGTGGTATTCCATTTTCTAAATATACCACAGCCTTTATTTATCCACTCATCTCTTGATGGGCATTTATTTTGACTGTTTCAAAATCTTGGCTATTGTAAATAATGCTGCAATGA
>NW_005369040.1:0-822 GCF_000412655.1 Myotis brandtii | reverse complement strand
GAAAACATGCTCAAAGTCACTAATCATACGAGAGATGAAAATCAAAGCAACAATGAGGTACCATCTCACACCTGTCAGAATGGCTATCATCAACAAATCAACAAACAAGTGCTGGAGAAGATGTGGAGAAAAAGGAACCCTCATGAACTGCTGGTGGGAATGCAGACTGGTGCAGCCACTGTGGAAGCAGCCACTGTGGAAAACAGTATGGTGTTTCCTCAAATAATTAAAAATGGAACTGCCATTTGACCCAGTAATACCATTTCTAGGAATATATCCCAAGAAAACACAAACACCAATCAGAAAGGATATATGCAACCCTATGTTCATAGCAGCACAATTTACAATAGCTAAGATTTGGAAACAGCCTAAATGCCCATCAGCAGGTGAGTGGATTAGAAAACTGTGGTACATATACACAATGGAATACTACACTGCTGTAAAAAAGAAGGAATTTTTACCATTTGCAACAACATGGATGGAACTGGAGAGCACTATGCTAAGCAAAATAAGCCAGTCAGTGAAAGATAAATATCATATGATCTCACTCATTTGTGGACTATAAAGAACATTATAAACTGATTAACAAAAATAAATACAGAGGCAAAGAAGCATCAGACTGTCAAACTACAGTGGGAAGGCTAGGGAGGGTTGGGGGGTGATTAAGAGATCAACCAATGGACTTGTATGCCTGCATATAAGCATAACCAATAGACACAAGATGCTGGGAGGGGATGAGGGTATGTGCTGTGGGGTAGGGGAGGCCGGGGGGAGGTCAATGGGGCAAAAAGGAGACATATGTATTACTATTTGTAATACTTT
>NW_005369039.1:18530-19529 GCF_000412655.1 Myotis brandtii | reverse complement strand
GAATCACAATACCAGATATCAAGCTATATTACAACACCACTGTCCTCAAAACTCCCTGGTACTGTCACAAGAAAGACATATAGATCAATGGAACAGAACAGAGAACCTAGAAATTGCCCCAAGCCATTACGCTCAATTACCATTTGACACAGGAGGCAAGAGCATACAATGGCGTCAAGACAGTGTCTTCAATAAATGCTGCTGGGAAAATTGGACAGATACATACAAAAAAATGACACTAGACCACCAACTTACACCATACACAAGAAAATACTCAAAATGGATTAAAACACGTAAATGTAAGATGAGAAACCAAAAAAGAACCCATAGGCAGCAAAATAGCAGACATATGTTGTAGCAATATCTTTACTGATACATCTCCTAGGACGATGGAAACTAAAGAGAAAATAAACAAGTGGGACTACATCAAAATAAGAAGCTTCTGCACAGCAAAAGAAACTATCAACAAAACAAACAAGAAAGCCCACTGCATGGGAGAACATATTTGCCAATGTTATCACTGATAAGGATTTAATCTCCAAAATTTACAGGGAACGCATACAACTTAACAAAAGGAAAGTAAACAATCCAATCAAAAAATGGGCAAAGGACCTAAATAGACACTTCTCCAAAGTGGGCATAAAGATGGCCAAGAGGCATATGAAAACATGCTCAAAGTCACTGATCATCCAAGAGACACAAATCAAAACCACAATGTGGTCTCACTGTTAGCAGGAAGGGCATGTGATAAGAACAGAACTGCTATGCCCAGATTTCAAGATCCCCATTGGACCATACCAGGGAGCCAGCTGAGTCCGATGCAAAAGCAGAGAGTCTTTTATTATCACAGACCCAGGTCTGGCTCCCCTACCCTCCTTACTGACACAGCAGCAGGTGGCAGAGAGAGACCTAGCCCGGCGTGAAGAGGAGTTTTATAGGGGGGTGGAGTCAGGGTAGGAGAGGGGACTGTGGGCCCTGCCGATTGGCCAGGCGCAAGTC
>NW_005369039.1:10643-18117 GCF_000412655.1 Myotis brandtii | reverse complement strand
CAGTTTCTCTCTCATCGATGTTTCTAACTCTCTATCCCTCTCCCTTCCTCTCTGTAAAAAATCAATAAAATATATTTAAAAAAAAAAAGATGAGACATCTTGGAGCCCACACACCTTGGAGCCCAGCTGGGCCCATGACTCAAAGAAAAGAAAAACATTTTGAGAACAGACCCAGGACACATTTTGATTTGGTTGCTGCACCTGAACCCTGACCTTGACCCCTTCTGAGAATTTTCCTCAGGAATGCTGACCACTCTCTGGTCCCAGGAATGGCCTGAGCTTTTGTAACATCATAGAAGATTAATCACCTTGTTATCAGACTTTGAGCTTCTGAAGGCTGGACTGCAGACTCTACCCTCCCCTGTGCAGGTTAGATTTGTGGCTCGCAGCTGCACATACCTATCTTCTCCTTCGTGTGTATATAATCAGCCAACTGGCATGGGGGGGAGGGGGTCAGAGCAGATCTTTGTGGGTGACCAACTATTCTCCCATACTGCCAGCATTAGTGGAATAAATGCTCATATATGATTCAATCGTGTCTCTGCTTAATTGGGCTCAAGTAGTGACAGGTGGCCTCCGACCCTTTGGTTGTCTGGTTACATCACCTCAAACCTGTCAGAACACCTATCATCAGCAAATCAACAAACGACAAGTGCTGGCAAGGATGTGGAGAAAAGGGAACCCTCATGCACTGCTGGTGGGAATGCAGACTGGTGCAGCCACTATGGAAGACAGATGGAGTTTCCTCAAAAAATTAAAAATGGAATTCCCATTTGACCCAGTAATCCCACTTCTAGGAATATATCCCAAGAAACCAGAAACACCAATCAGAAAGAACATATGCACCCCTGTGTTCATAACAGCACAATTTACAATAGCTAAGATTTGGAAACAGCCTAAGTGTCCAACAGCAGATGAGTGGATTGAAAAATGGTGGTACATCTACACAATGGAATACTACACTGCTGTAAAAAAAAAAAAAAAGAAGAACTCTTAGCATTTGCAACAATTTTGGTGGACTTGGAGAACATTATGCTAAGCGAAATAAGCCAGTTGGAGAAAGGTAAATATCACATGATCTCACTTATTTGTGGAATATAATGCACAAGAGTGAGTTTTTGGTGGAAGGTTGAGAATGAGGAGGAATCTCTGGGCTGTGTTTATGGGTTTCCCTGAGAGGGTTGAGGCTGGACCCCAGGCTGGTCTCCCCAGTCCAGAGCCAAGAACAGCAGCCCATGTAACACCTGCTGTGAAAGGCTGTGGTGGGCTTGCTGCTGCTAGGGACACTGGAGCCAGTTGGAGATAAGGGCACAGATCTTTTTGTTTTGTTTTCTTAGTCCAGAGCACAGATTTTCATGGAGGGAGGGAGATGCAGACTGGAGTTGCCTGAGGAGATGATGGGGAAGGAAGCATTGGGTGAAACCTGCCATTGTATCCTCCCTCAAAAAAAAAATTTCTGAACTGTCATTTTTCTTGAAAGGCACAGACCCCTCCCTGAAGCCACAGCTCAGGAAAACGCAAAGACCCTGCCCTGGGGGATACAGATGGCCATACCCTCAGGAAGCCTGCCTGCCACACCCTGCATTTCCACCCCTGCAGAGGAAGCAGCAGCAAAGCCTAAGGCTATTGGTTTGAGTAGTGTCAGGGAGTGCCAGTGACTGGCTTGGGGGTGGGGCCATCAACCCCACTGTCCCAGGAACCTGACTGGGACAGCTCCCCTCACAGGAGAGCTGATAGAAATTCCTGGATTCCAGCAGATTCCACTGGACTGCACATAGGTTCTCTGCCCAACTGACACAGGGAATATTCTGGGACTCTCTCAGAGGAGTAGCGCTGGGATGAGGAAATACACCCACCACTTTGCAGAAATCTGAACCACCCGACCCTCATGGTGACCCAGAGATCTTATACTCCCAATTCTGCCTAAAGCCCTTTCAGAAACAGCCTTTTCAGTGACTGAGACTGGCAGCTGCTGGCAAGTGCAAGTGAAGGCTGGTGGAAGCAGACCCTGGGGAAGTTTGCTGACCTTTTCCTGGGCCCCATGCTCTTAACAAACTGGCCTTAGAGGGCAGTCTGGCCCTTTCCATGTGCAGCCAAGTCCTATAGAGACAGACACAGACTGTCTCTATAGAACAAGTGATCCATTTGCTGAGAACCAAATGTGGACAGCTTCTGACAGGGGTTAGCACCAAAGTACCTTCTGGGAGGTACAGAAAAGGCAGACAAAACAGTCAGCCACAGTCAAGGTAAGAAAGATCCAAAGGGAGCTCCCAGCAGGCACTTAACCTCTGCTGAGATGAACTCCACTTCACTTTTTGTTGTTTTTTAAAAAAATCATCTTCTTTACTTTACTTGTTTAATGCTTTGTTATTATTCTTGTCTCTCTTTTATCTTTCATACCTTTAATTTTCCTCTTTCCTATTCTTACTCTGTTTTTTCTCTTCTTTCTCCTGTTTTCTCTTCTTTTTTCCTTTTCTTATTATTTGCCTTTCTTCTTCCTTTTATTTTTCCCTTTTCATAATTTTTTCTTCCTCTTTTATTTTGTACCACTTTCCTTTCCCTATTGTTTATTCTTATTTTCTTTTTTTCTCTTCTGC
The DNA here is from genome assembly GCF_000412655.1 of Myotis brandtii. Lineage (NCBI taxonomy): Eukaryota > Metazoa > Chordata > Mammalia > Chiroptera > Vespertilionidae > Myotis > Myotis brandtii. The sequence continues at coordinate 15,520 of NW_005369039.1, read as the reverse complement.
CCTTTCACATTCCTTTTCTTTCCCCCTTTTTTTCTTCTCATATTTTTCCTTTACATTCTTGTTCTCTTTTTTCTTTCCTAATTCTAGTTGCTTTTGTGGTTGTTTTTGTGGTTGTTGTAGTAGGGGATCTTTTTTCTGTTTTTGTTTTGTTTCTTGTTTTGTTCTGTCAGCACCTATACAACAGCTCACTTAACATTGTCTGGGGTGAGCCTTATAGCCAGCCTGAGAGAAGACATGCACAGGACAACAATCAAAACCAAATTATAACAGGAGAGCCCAAATACTCCACACATGGGACATTTCCAGAACATCTAGCTCAGGAGATCAAAGAGACAACACTGCTGGGTTCCATAGAACACTTACTACACATGGCCACCCCATGAAGACCAGGAGACATAGAAGTCTCATCTAATACATAGAAACAAATACAAAGGGTCAGCAAAATTTGGAGACAAAGAAACAACCCACAAATGAAAGAAAAACCACAAATGAAAGAAAAGGAGGAATCTTCAGAAAAAGAGATAATTGAAATGGAGGCAAGCAATTTATCAGGTATATAGTTCAAAGTAATGGTTATAAGGATACTCAAGGAACTAGTGGCAATTACAAGAAACTTGTAAAGACACTACAAAGAAAAAAATTATAGGTCAATATTCCTGATGAACATAGATGGTAAAATTCTCAACAAAATATTAGCAAATCAAATTGAATAATACATTTAAAAGGTCATACACCATGACCAAGTGGGATATATTCCAGGGATGCAAGGACAGTTCAATATTTGCAAATAAATAAACATGATACACCACATAAACAAAATGAAGAATAAATACCATATGATCATATCAACACATGTCAAGAAAACACTTGACAAAATCCAGCAACCATTTATGATAAAAACTCTCAGCAAAGTGGGAATAGAGGTATCATACCTCCACTTAATAAAGGCTATATATGACAAAACTGTAGCCAACATCATACTCAATGGTTAAAAATGAAAAACACACCTCTTAAGATCAAAGACAGAGATGTCCACTGTCACTTCTCTTATTTAACAGAGTACTGGAAGTCCTAGCCACAGTGATTAGACAAGAAGAAGAAATGAAAGGCATCCAAATTGGAAATGAGGAAGTAAAACTCTCATTATTTGCTGATGACATGATATTGCACATAGAAAACCCTAAAGACTCTGCCAAAAAACTACTAGGCTTATTAAATGAATTTGGCAATGCAGCAGGATACAAAATTAACACCCAGAAGTCAATGGCATTTTTATAATGAATTTTCAGAAAGGAAAACTAAACAAACAATCCCATTTATCATTGCAACAAAAAAATTATACTTAGGGACAAAGTTAACCAAGGAGGTAAAAGACTTGTACTTGGAAAACAATAGCATGTTGGAAAAAGAGACAGAGGAAGATATAAACAAGTGTAAGAATATACTGTGTTCCTAGATTAGTAGAATTAGCATCATTAAAATGTCCATACTACCTAAAGCAATCTACAGATCCAATTCAATTTCTATAAAATACCAATGGCATATTTCACAGATCTAGAAAAAACACTCCAAAAATTTATATAGACTGCAAATAGCCTCAGCAATCTTGAGAAAGAAGAACAAAGTTGGAGAGATCACAGTACCAAACTCTACTACAGAGCCATTGTAATCACCAAGAGCCTGGTACTGGCACAATAAAAAAGGCATATAGACCAATGGAACAGAACAGAGACCTCAGAAAGTAACCCATGCCAATAAGGTCAATTAATAGTTGACAAAGAAGGTAAGAGAATACAATTCACCAAGACAGTCTCTTTAATAAATGGTTTTTGGAAAATTGGACAAGTACATGCACAAAAATGAAACTAGACCACCATCTTACACCATACACAAGACTAAACTCAAAATGGATAAAAGACCTACATGTAAGTCATGAAACCATAAAACTCCTAGCTGAAACATAGTAAGATCTCATGTAGCAGTATTTTCACTGATGTGTTGCCTTAAGACATGAAAAATAAAGGGAAAAATAAACAAATGGGACTCCATCAAACTAAAAATATTCTGCACAGCAAAAGAAACCATCAACAAAATGAAAAGGGAACCCATTACATGGGAGAACATAGTAACCAATAGTACTTCTAGTAAGGGGTTAATTTACAAGATATACCAAGAACTCAACCGGGGCCATCTTGACCTCACTGGGCTGTCTCAACCTCACCGGGGCCATCTCAGCCTTACAAGGGCCATCTAAACCTCACCGGGGCCATCTCAGCCTCACAGGGGCCATCTAAACCTCACCGGGGCCATCTTGACCTCACTGGGCTGTCTCAACCTCACCGGGGCCATCTCAGCCTTACAAGGGCCATCTAAACCTCACCGGGGCCATCTCAGCCTCACAGGGGCCATCTAAACCTCACCGGGGCCATCTTGACCTCACTGGGCTGTCTCAACCTCACCGGGGCCATCTCAGCCTTACAAGGGCCATCTAAACCTCACCGGGGCCATCTCAGCCTCACAGGGGCCATCTAAACCTCACCGGGGCCATCTTGACCTCACTGGGCTGTCTCAACCTCACCGGGGCCATCTCAGCCTTACAAGGGCCATCTAAACCTCACCGGGGCCATCTCAGCCTCACAGGGGCCATCTAAACCTCACCGGGGCCATCTTGACCTCACTGGGCTGTCTCAACCTCACCGGGGCCATCTCAGCCTTACAAGGGCCATCTAAACCTCACCGGGGCCATCTCAGCCTCACAGGGGCCATCTAAACCTCACCGGGGCCATCTTGACCTCACTGGGCTGTCTCAACCTCACCGGGGCCATCTCAGCCTTACAAGGGCCATCTAAACCTCACCGGGGCCATCTCAGCCTCACAGGGGCCATCTAAACCTCACCGGGGCCATCTTGACCTCACTGGGCTGTCTCAACCTCACCGGGGCCATCTCAGCCTTACAAGGGCCATCTAAACCTCACCGGGGCCATCTCAGCCTCACAGGGGCCATCTAAACCTCACCGGGGCCATCTTGACCTCACTGGGCTGTCTCAACCTCACCGGGGCCATCTCAGCCTTACAAGGGCCATCTAAACCTCACCGGGGCCATCTCAGCCTCACAGGGGCCATCTAAACCTCACCGGGGCCATCTTGACCTCACTGGGCTGTCTCAACCTCACCGGGGCCATCTCAGCCTTACAAGGGCCATCTAAACCTCACCGGGGCCATCTCAGCCTCACAGGGGCCATCTAAACCTCACCGGGGCCATCTTGACCTCACTGGGCTGTCTCAACCTCACCGGGGCCATCTCAGCCTTACAAGGGCCATCTAAACCTCACCGGGGCCATCTCAGCCTCACAGGGGCCATCTAAACCTCACCGGGGCCATCTTGACCTCACTGGGCTGTCTCAACCTCACCGGGGCCATCTCAGCCTTACAAGGGCCATCTAAACCTCACCGGGGCCATCTCAGCCTCACAGGGGCCATCTAAACCTCACCGGGGCCATCTTGACCTCACTGGGCTGTCTCAACCTCACCGGGGCCATCTCAGCCTTACAAGGGCCATCTAAACCTCACCGGGGCCATCTCAGCCTCACAGGGGCCATCTAAACCTCACCGGGGCCATCTTGACCTCACTGGGCTGTCTCAACCTCACCGGGGCCATCTCAGCCTTACAAGGGCCATCTAAACCTCACCGGGGCCATCTCAGCCTCACAGGGGCCATCTAAACCTCACCGGGGCCATCTTGACCTCACTGGGCTGTCTCAACCTCACCGGGGCCATCTCAGCCTTACAAGGGCCATCTAAACCTCACCGGGGCCATCTCAGCCTCACAGGGGCCATCTCAACCTCACCGGGGCCGTCTCGACCTCACTGGGGCTGTCTCAATCTCACCGGGGCCGTTTCAACCTCACCAGGGCGGTCTCAGCCTCACTGGGGACGTCTCAGCCTCACCGGGGCCATCTCAGGCTCACCGGGACCGCCTCATCCCTACGGGGGTCGTTTCAGCCTCACCGGGCCCGATTTCGACCTCACTGGGGCCTGTTTTGACCTCACCGGGACTGTTTCGACCTCACCGGGACTGTCTCAACCCCACTGGGGCCATCCCACCCCCACCAGGGCCATCCCAGCCTCACTGGGGCCATCCCAGCCTCTAGGGGGCCGCCTCGGCCTCATGGGGGCTGTCTCAGCCTCACAGGGGCAGTCTCAGCAACACGAAGTTTGGCATTCTGTCCTTTGTTGGGTGGCTCCTTGCTGGACAAAATCTCCAGGCATTCCTGGTGGCTGAATATCTGGTATGCTTGCTTGGATTTCGTTTTCTACCAAGTGCAAAGATTGCCTGTCTTCCATCTCCCAGCATCCCATGTGAGAATGGATCTGGTGGACCTGCTTGTGTGTTTGCTGGTACAGTGGTTCCACGTCGCCAGCCCAGCCATGTCCGGCTCTGGCTTCTTCTGAACCTGATTCTGCTTCTTGAGTGTGTCCCTTATGTATGCGAGGAGTTGAAATCTGCATTCTGCTGGGCTGGGCTGCAAAAGTGCTGGTGGTTCTCTTTGTGTCACTAGCACAGCTTGGGTGGGGATGTAAATTGAGTAGGGCGGGGTGCCCGGGAATAACCAGGGCGGGGCCAAGGGCAATGGTGTCTCCGTGTCTCCTTGCCTCTCTGCAACTCAGCGACTCACGTCCCCGAGTGCAGGCGAGCAGTTCTGCGAGACAGCCACTCTCGCTCTCTGGCCCGTTGCAAGGCCGTCGTGCCTCTCCCAGTAGGGGTCTGGGACCTCAGGATCCCACCCCAAACATGCTCAGTGGATTTGAGAGTCTGCATCCCCTTCTGATTGAAAAAAAAACGTGCATCCAGTTGCAGCCAGCCTGGCGCACGATTC
>NW_005369039.1:7242-9901 GCF_000412655.1 Myotis brandtii | reverse complement strand
ACTGAGCAAAACAGGCTGCAGCTTAATTCATTTACTTTTAATCTATATGTGTCTTTATATTTAAAGTGGGTTTTGTTTTTGATTCACCCTCATAATCTGTCCTTTAATTGGTGCATTTATGCCACTGACTTTCAGAGTGCTTACTGATAGAGTTACTACCATATCAGGCGGCTCCTGGGGCTCCTGGGGCTGGCCTGCACTGGATGGTGGCGTGCTGGCGGCTCGCGCTGTCCTGCCTTGCCTACAGTATGCTAATTAGCCTCCATCTTTGTTGGCGGTTAATTTGCATATCGTGCTGATTAGCCAATGGGAGGCATAGCGAAGGTACAGTCTATTACTATGTTTGTTTATTATTAGATAGGATGCTCAATGTCACTAATCATTGTAGATTTGCACATTCAAACTACAGTGAGGTATCAACTCACACCTGCCAGAATGGCTACCATCAATAAATGAAGAAACAACAAGTGCTGATAAGGATGAAGAGAAAAGGGAACCCCAGGATACTGCTGGTGGGAATGCATACTGGTGAAGCCTCTGTGAAAAACAGTATAGAGTTTTTTCATAAAATTGAAACTGAAACATTCATTTGACCCAGAAATCCCACTTTTGGGAATATATTCTAAGAATCCTGAAAAACCAATCATAGAATCCTGAACCAATCAAAAGAAATATATGCATCCCTATGTTTATAGCAGCATAATTTACAATAGCCAAGATTTGGAAATACTCCACATGCCCATCAGTAAATGAGTGGATAAAAATTGTGGTACATCTACACAATGGAATACTATAGCTCAGTGGATAGAGTGTAGTCCTGGTACTGAAGGGTCCTGGGTTTGATTTCCATCAAGGACAAGTACTTCGGTTGCAGGCTCGTGTGCATGAGGCAACCAATCGATGTGTCCCTCTAAAATAAATGTTTTTCTCTATATATTTCTCACTCCCTTCTACTCTCTCTAAAAATCAATGGAAGAATATCCTCCAGTGAGGAGTAACAAAATAAAAGAAAAAGAAAAAAGAAAGATTTCTTACCCTTTGAAACATGGAGGGACCTGGAGAGTATTATGCTAAGTGAAATAAGACAGTCAGAGAAAGACAAGTATTACATGATCTCACTCATATGTGGAATCTAATAAGCAAAATAAACTGATGAACAAAATAGATCAACAGACATTGGAGCATGGAACAATCTGATGAATCTCAGAGTGAAAGGGGGTTGGGGGATGGGAAGAGATCAACCAGAGAACTTGTATGCATAACCCATAACAGAGACAATAGTGTGCTGAAGGCCTTGGGGGTCTGGGATGGAGTGGGTCAATTGGGGGGGGGAGGGGATATCTGTAATACTTTCAACAATAAAGATAAGTTTAAAAAATAAGTAAATTGTACAAATGTATGCCAGGTGTTGTTCCATATACATTACTTATATAAACTCATTTCATCCTCACAATGAAACAAAAAGAAAGAATGAAAGAAAGAAAAAAAGAAAGAAGAAAGAAAGAAAGAAAAAAGAGAGAGAGAAAAGAAAAGAAAAGAAAAGAAGGGAAAAGAAAAAAAAAGGAAGAAAGGAAAGGAGAAAGAAAAAGAGAGAAGAAGGAGCTCTTACTTGCTCTTACTTTTTGAGACAGCATGGTTGGACCTAGAGATAATTATGATAAACGAAATAAGCCAGTTAGAGAAGGACAACTATCACATGATCTCACTTACATGTGGAATCTAATGAAAAAAATAAACTGAAGAACAAAATACGTCCTGAGGTATGGATGCATGGAACAAAATAACAGATCTCGATGGGAGGTAGGGAGGGGGGAGGGTACAGGAAGAGATGAACATATAGGCATGTATGCATAACCCATATACACACACAATAGTATGGGGAAGGCCTGGGGTGAGGTGGGGGTTGGGTGGAGGTGGACAAAAAGGGAGTAAATGGGAGACATCTGTAATACTGTCAACGTTTTAAAAAGAATGAGTTTTGTGGTATATGTCATACCTCAAAACAACTTCTAAAAAATAGCAGTCTTTCAAGCAAGACAAAATCCCAAAGACATACCAGGAAATATATTTGAATAAAAAATTTCTTGGCATGGAGAAAATAAAATTAAAAGAAATATGTAAAGCTCAGGAAAAAATGCAACCTACAAGTTAGACATTGGGCCTTTTTATTATGTAAAATATCCACCAAGTCAATAAATAAATTAAAAAAAAGAAACCAAAAATGGGGCAGTGCATATAGACTATTTACAGATGAAAACATACCAATAGTCAAAAAAATGAAATATTTATTGAAACTCAACAATAATCTGAAAAATGCAGATGCAAATAACAACTTCCAAATTAGATTGATAAGAACCTGCGGATTCTCTCAGATGCTGCGAGGATGGTGAGTGGGTGGCAGCTTGGCAGTAACTATTATAATTAAAAATGCAAATGCCACATGACTAACAACAAACATCCATTTCCAGATAACTACATAAAGAAACAATACTACATGAACCCAAGCAGACATAAAATTAAAGTTTTGTTGTGCCACGGTTTGGAATAATAAAAACATTTTCAAATTCTAAAAGAAAAACGAATACATTTGTCTTGACTTGTACATCAAGACTACAAAACACGTGAAAGGACAGCGTGCTGCCAATGGCACTTGGTGTTG
>NW_005369039.1:6088-7082 GCF_000412655.1 Myotis brandtii | reverse complement strand
CTCTCTAAAAATGAATGGAAAAATATCCTCGGGTGAGGATTAACAAAATAAATAAATAAATAGAAAAACAAACAAATAAATAAATAATAACCAATCCTGTGGGCTTGTGTGATGGATTGGATTCTATGGAGCTGTGAAGTATCCTATATAATAAAAGGGTAATATGATAATTGACCCTAACAGCAGAATGATTGGGAATGACTGGTCACTATGACACATCACCCCTCCACATAGTTTGGATAATCCAATGCTCCACCCCAGGTGTTTATACCCTCAATCACTTCTCACATACATGCCCAAGATAACATATACAAATGTGATAGAAGAGGAAAGAAGCAATCTGAATTTTCAGGTAAAGAACAGATATATTATGATATAGCCATGCATAACAAAAATACACAGAGCTTTAAATAAATTACTTAGCACTCCCAACATGGCTAAGAAAAAAGTAAATCATAGTGCTAGTTAGGATGATAAGAATTACAAGGGCAATCACTGCCACCATAAGAACAAGGAAAAAAGAAAGGTAAACTGGAAAAATATTGTTCTTGAAGACTTAAAAATACCATAGATGCAAAGAAGCCTAACAATTCTAAATTCTGGAGATGGTCACCTTCTGCTTAGTTGAGCAGGGACAGTGCCCTTTTCATTTCCTGGGTCATCTGCTGAGCATCAGCGTGGGTACACATTGGCCTGGCACAGAAAGTGAGATGGATAAGGAGAAACCAACTAAGTTTAAGTAATCCTGTGGGTGCCCTAACTGGTTTGGCTCAATGGATAGAGCGTTGGTCCATGGACTGAATGATCCTGAGTTCGATTCCGGTAAAGGGCACATACTTTGGTTGCATGCTTGTTGCAGGAGGCAACCAATTGATGTGTCTCTCTTTCACATCGATGTTTCTCTCTCTGTGTCTTTCCCCCTCCATTCCACTCTCTCTCTAAAAATGAATGGAAAAATATCCTTGGGTGAGGATTAACAAAATAAATAAATAAA
>NW_005369039.1:0-5842 GCF_000412655.1 Myotis brandtii | reverse complement strand
GAGGGGTCCCAGATTGCAAGAGGGTGCAGGCCAGGCTGAGGGACCCCACCAGTGCACAAATTTGTGCACCGGGCCTCTAGTATAATATGTGCAACTTTCCCTGCCATCTAATTTTCCTCCCAGAATTTTCGCTGAGTCCATGGTGGTATGAGAACTTGGGAGGTAGAGAGAAGACAGAAAAGCTCTCTATAGTTTTATGCAAACAAGCATCAGTAAGGAAGTCAAAGATACAAACAATACTTTTAATCATCTTGACCTAATTAACATTTAAAATTGACATGTACATTAACTATACCCAATAAGTACAGGATAAATATGTCTTTAAATTTCACAAAGAATATCCAGGAAATAGACTATATATTATGGTCAGAAAATAAGTCCTAATAAATTTAACAGGATTAAAAGCACACAGAATGCATTATTTGACAACAATCGTATTAAATTAAAAATCAAGAGGATTGGGACAGACAACTTTTTGTAAGTGAAATAATATACTTCTAAATAATCTACGGTTTATCAAAGAGCAATCAGATGAGAAAGTAAATATTTTAAAGTAAGGAAACATTCCAACAGATTTTCAAAATTTGAGATATTTAACCAAAGCAGTTAGTTATTAGAAATTTATAGATTTAAATGCTTATAACATAAATGGAGAAATATATAAAAATCATAGATCTAAACTTTTAAATTAAAAATTTATGAAAAGTGAATTTAACAAAAAATAGAAGAAAGGAAGTAATAAAGGTAAAAGAGGAAAGTAATAAAATTGAATATCCTATCTAATAAAAGAGCAATATGCAAATTAACCATCACTTCATCACAAAAGATGGCAGTGTCCATAGCAAGATGGTGGGCGGCGCCCAGTCCCTCTCAACCCTGCCGGAGTCCCCCAGTCCGGGGGAGGGGGTGCTGCTGAGAGCTGGCAGCATGAGCAGCTGCCCCGCCAGAGTCCTCCTGTCCTGGCCCCAGAAACAGGCAAGCCTTGGATGGAGGCTGCCCAACTTCCCAGGGCTGGCCCGAGGCTCAGGTAACCAGGGCCGGCAGAGCAGTGGCAGCAGCAGAGGTGTGATGTGGCGTCTCCTTCCCCTGATCCTGGGTTGCCTCCTGCCCCTGGGGCCTCCCGGACTGTGAGAGAGGGCAGGCCGGGCTGAGGGACCCCCATCCAGTGCATGAATTTTCATGCACCAGGCCTCTACTAGATGTATAATAATAAATATCAACAAGGCCAGAAGGTTTTTTGCTTTTCTTTTTTCTTTTCTTTCTTTTTTTTTTTTTTTTTGCAAAAATACCTACAAGGTTGATAAGAAGTAAAAAAAAATCCAAATCACAAATTATTAACATCTGGAGTAAAAAAGATGACATTCCTACAGATCCTACAGACATTAAAAGATACTAAGAGAATATTGTAAAGATTTTGCGTAAGTAGATTTGATATTTTAGTTGAAATTCCTTGAAAAACACTATTTCATTATCTATTCCTGTGTAATAAGTTACCTACAAAATTGGTGGCTTAAAATTTAATGATTTTTTTCCATTTATTTTCATCTTCAGCCATTTAATGGTGTTTCATAGTTCTGGGAGTTGAATGAGCTCAGTGGGTGGTTCTCACTTGGTGTCCATCATGTGGTTGGAGTCACCTGGTAGCTGGGGCTGGGTCCTCACTCAGGAGGGACATGGAGACACTCTCTCCCTCTGTATACAGGTCAGTGCTCTAACGTGGCCTCTGTGGTCCCATCAGCAATGAAGGGAATATTATAATATTAAATTTATATTAGCGACGGCTGGAGACTTTCAAGAGAGATAAGTAAAGCTGCAAGACTCCTTGTGCTCTGATCAGGAATCAAACCATGACTTCCTGCTTCATAGGTTGATGCAAAACCACTGAGCAACACTGGCCAGGCTGCAAGACTCCTTTAGACCCAGCCTCAGACCCATGTGGCATCATTTCCACCACTTCTAATGGTCAGATTGAATGGGGGTGCAGGGGAGGATACTATCTACCTTTCCATGAGATAAATGACAAATAATTTACACCCCTCTTTAATCTATCTCACACAATTTACCAAAACTGACTCAAAAATAGACAATCTTATAGTCTTATATCTGATAAAGAAATTGTAACTATTAATAAAAACATCTCTCAATGGGAATTCAAGGCCCCCTTTTCTTCAGTGTTGAATTACTAGATGTTTTCTCCTCATCTGTAACTGGTTGTTATTGATGATTTGAGTAGATAGCACAGTGAGGACATTTTCTCAAGAGGACATTCCAATGACTTAGCAAAATTGATTGCAAGGACCACATTCCTCCCATTGCATCTCAGTGCCAACCTCAACCACAGCACTGTGTTTGGAAGGGATCTGTTTCTGGAATTTTGTTCTGTTGTCTAGTTTGTCTGCTATGTTAACTAGTATACCAGAAGATGCTAACTAATATGTTTAATACCAATAATGTTAATTAACATTTTGTTACCTTATACTAAATTTCTTCCAGTTTTGTTCTTATTTTTCAAAATTTTCTTGGCTAATTTAAGACTTTAGTATTTACATATGAATATTAATTTTAAATTTAGCTTGAAAGACCCCCCCCCCCAAAATAAACACAAAACTCCAAACAAACCAGAAGAAACAAGAAGAAATAAAATAAGATAAGCAAGCAAACAAAAATTCTTGCCATGATTATCAATGATATTTTTACTGAATATAGATCAATTTGGAGAGAACTGACATCTTTAAAATATTTACTCTTATACTCTCCAAATTGTGTATTTGTGTCATTTTTGTAGGTGCATTAATTTCTCCCAATGCTGTCATCTAGTTTTCAGTATAGAAATCTTGTTCATCTTTTAGATTTAAACTAATAAGGTTGTGCATCAAGGTTGCAGAATCCAAGATCCACGAACAAATTCTATTTTGTGTTTCTGCATATGTCAATGAAGACATAAAACAAAAATTAAAAAAACAATACCATTTATAATCACTAAAAGTAAAAAGGAAACACAAATATAATCCTATCAGAATACATATAGGACTTGTATCCCGAAATGCTGATGAAAGTAATCCAAAATCTAAATAAATGAAGAGACTTAGCATATTCATCAGCTGAAAAATAGTAAAGATGTCACTTATCTCCTGATGCCACTTACCCTACTTTAATTCAATTTTAATCTAAATCCCAGCAATAATTTTAATAGCTGTAGACAAAGTTACTCTAAAATTTATATAAAAAAAAACAAAGGAATCAGAATAAATAAAACAAATTTAATAAAGAAAAATAAAGTTGAGAGATCACTCTCTCTAACCAAGTTTAAAACCTTTGTACAGCTACACTAATCAAGAGTGATGGGTATTGTGGAGGAATGGACAAAGACTGATAGAGCAGAATAGAGAATCCAGAAACAGACCCATGCCGAGTCATCTTTTTTTTGTTAACCCTCACCCAACGATATTTTTTCCCATTGATTTTTTAGAGAGAGTCGAAGGGAGGGGGAGAGACAGAGAGAGAGAGAGGAAGCTCAATGTGAGAGAGACACATCAATTGGTTGCCTCCCACACACATCCCATGGGGGCTGGGGATTGAGCCTGCAACTGAGGTAAGTGCTCCTGACTGGAATCAAAACCGAGACCCTTCAGTCCATGGGCTGATGCTCTAACCACTGTAGAACCTGCTAGGGAACGCCAAGTCATTTTTGACAAAGGTGCAAAGCAATTGGAGGGAGGATGGATGGTCTTTTCAAACAATGGAGCTGGAGGAAGTGAATATCTGAAAAAAATAAATAAATAAAAGAGGCTCTACCTATGGAGTACCCTTCTTTCTCTCTGTCCCATTCCTTCACTGATAAACTCTCTTTCACAAAAAAAGAGGGGGAAAAAAAAGAAAGAAAAATGGAAAGAAAAAGAAATGAGATCAATTCCCACACATTTTAAAAAATTCACTCAAACTAGATCAAAAATAATTTTATATGCTCACCTGAGGATATATGTATTGATTTTAGAGAGTGGAATTGAGAGACAGAGAAACATCAATCGGTTGCTTCCAAAACAACCTCCCTGCCCTGACTGGGGATTGAACCCAAAACCTTTTTGGTGTGTGGGATGATGCGCCAACTGTAATCGATGGAAGTGGGGTTCTTGGGGTACTCCTGGAATAAGCATTTCCGGAGGTCCCCATGGGAGCATGAGATATGGTAGAAAGCTTTATTTCCACGGAATTACATCCCTGGGTTTCCGAAGTCTCATCTCCCTTTGTCCAGTCACAGAAGAAGTACAGCTGGGCTTTCGGGAAAGCTAGAAGCAAAGCCAGTGTCCAGAGTTTCCATTCCATGTTGGAGCCGGGCCCAGTTCAGCATCAGGCCAGCTGCAGCCCATTAGCCCATTGTGTGGGGTCCACGTGGCTGTGGGCCACAGGGCAGAATGCAGGAGACCATGCCCCAGGCAAAAAGAGTCAAGGGTCCTCTGAAAGCTCACAAGAGAGTGAACTTCTTTGTTCAGGGGATTAAATATCCCAATTTATGGCTGCTTGCAGTGGCCACGCCCATCTGGCCAACCATCTCTGTCCCCAGGTATGACTGACAGCAAGCAAGCACCTTCCCTATGTCATCCCACCTTTACTGGGCATGCGCCTATCTTCCCTTTGTCCAGTCCTCTTCCCCCAATGTCTTGCAGGGAACATGCCTATAATGTCTGGCCTTTCCTCTGCTCCTTTTAATAATTAGCTAATTAAAATGGTATCACAACCAACTGAGCCACTCAACCAGGGCTGGGTCAAAAATGTAAATGTAAAATATAAACATTTTAGAAGAAAACATAGGAAACCTTTGGGACCAAGGGATTGATTGGTAAGGACTTTTTAGACGTGACACTAAAGCGTTATCCACAAAAGGAAAACATCAATAACTGGGGCTTCATCAAAATTAAAAATGTTCTGCAAAAATTCTGTTAAGAGGATGAAAAGATAACCTATAGGCAGAGAAAAATATTTGCACTCCCCAAATATTACAAAGGCATGCATCTAGAATATATAAAGGCCTCTCCTAACTGCTCACTAAAAACACCCAATGTCAAATGGGCGTAAGACAGGAAGAGACATCCCAGCAGAGGGTACCCAGACGGCAGATGAGCACACACGGAATGATGTTAACAGCAGCAGCCATTAGAGAAATGCAGAATGAGAACATGATAATGCACCACTGTGAAAACAGCCAAAGCATAAAGTGCCGACAATGCGCAATGCTGGTGAGAAACTGAATCTTCATGCACCGAGGGTGGGAACGTAGAGCAGTGCAACTCCTCTGGGAAAGAGTTTGGCAGTTTCTTAAAAAACGAACCATACACTTCCCACACGAACAGTCGTCACACTTCAGTACGTTAATGCCAGAGACATGGAAACTCACGTTCACACAGTAACGTTACACAAATGGTCACAGAAGCTTTATTTGTAACAGCCCCAGACGAGAAACAGCAGCAGTGCCCTTCAGGAGGTGGACAGACAAGCTGTGGTGCAGCCACACTGTGGGACTCTACTCAGCAGTAAAGGGAACCAACTGTGGATACGCCCAACAACTGGGATCGCTCTGGAGGGCGGTATGCAAAGTGAGATAAGCCAGACGCAGAAAGTCACATTCTGTCTGATTCCATTTACCTGATGTTCTCAAACTCACAACATTATAGCGATGGAGAGCAGATCAGCGGAAGTCAGATGTCAGGGGATGGTGTCTGGAGGGAAGTGGTTGGAACTCTGAAGGGGACCATGAGGGAGATCTCTGTGGTAACAGAACACAGAGACTGTGCTTGATTTTGGTGGTGGTTACACAAATCTAAGATGTGGTAAAACATAGCAATAG
>NW_005369038.1:0-683 GCF_000412655.1 Myotis brandtii | reverse complement strand
AGGAAGGTCCACAGGGTAACATTTTGTCAAGCTGATGATGAGGGCAGAAGATGTATTTTGCTCTTCATTAGTTCAGGTTGCCATTATGCACTAGAACGTATCTTAGGTCAATATGTGCTTTGACTATGAGAAATTGAGGCAATACAATTGTTCTAATGGTTAAGTTTAAACATATTTGTATCTATTTTATGATCAGAAACTCCTTTCCTATCACCTTCTTCAAATGTTGGCTGGACAGGAAGGAGAAAGGAATGAGGCTTGAAGCTGTCAATAGTCTAACATCTAAAATGGAAATCAGAGTCATTAATACACACTGCCAACCCTCACACAACACCCTGTTCCCCATCACCCCTACCCCCACCATCCCTCCAATGCCAAACACAAGAAGAAACAACAACTTGTTTTCTTCCTTGCCAGCATGATAAAGCGTTAAGGAAAAGGTTCATCTTCATTCTTCACCTTGTCCTTCTTCTCAGTGTCTGGCTAACTATGGAATGGCTGGTCTGGTGCCCAAACTTGTAGAATTCTACCTTCTTCCCTTCTCACATACCTGCCCCTTCTTTTCCTCCCTCCCCATCTTCAGAAAACACACAGAAAATACAAACACATTTCCTTTGTACACACGTGGTATTTATTCAAGGAGACGATTTATGTTTTGGTCTCTTAATGCCCATTTCTTAAGC
>NW_005369037.1:0-1761 GCF_000412655.1 Myotis brandtii | reverse complement strand
ACAAATGTGATCACGTGATGCGGGGTCACATGACCAGTGACCCCTGAGATCCAGCCCAGTCTGGAAGCTGATGCCTCAGAGAGAGAATGTGAAGAAAAGGGTCGGATATGATCTCCTCTCTTTTCAGTCCTCAAGGGAGAAAAATCCGCGAATAACTTGGGAGAAATTTGCTCAGGAAAGAAAAATCCCAGTATCTTAGGTTCCAGAGGAGCCGTGAGGGCGGACTAGAACGGAGGGCTGAAGGCAACCATTTCTTCTCCGGGAGGACCACGTCCCGCGGTGCCGAGTCTCCGAGAGGCAGAGGAAGAAACCCTGTTTTATGTTCGTCAAGTCCATCGTGTCAGAGGCATTTCAGTGCCACGTGACTGCGTGGATTCGGCTCTGCGGATAGAGTGTCCGTGAAGGGTCCCGGGTCCCATTCCTGTCGAGGGCACGTGCCCCAGGGCGTGCAGGAGGCAGCTGATCAGTGATTCTCTCTCCTCATCGATGTTTCTCTCTCCCTCCCTCTCCCTTCCTCTGCGAAACCAATAAAAACATATTTAAAAATAAATAAATCAGTAAAAGGGCCTTCTCCTCCGCTGCCTGGGGCTCTCCCCACCCCCCGGAAGCACCAACGTGCTGCTCCTTCCTTCCCGGACTCTGGCCGCTGCTGTGCTTGCCCCGCGCAGGCCTCCTGGGAAGTAGGTGACAAGGCTTCTAGAAGGTCAATTGATTACTTAGGAATTTTTTTTTATTAAAAAATAAAGAGAAAAAGAAGGCAATCCTGCCGAACCCCACTGGTCCTGGGGAGCAGGCACGTTCTCCCCTACAGACCCACGCCTTCGTCCATGTGTATCTGGGGGGGGCAGTGCCTCTGAATGGCCACCGTCAAAATGTAACTCACTTCACGCCTCAGCGAAGGATTCAGACTCTAGAAACAGAGTAACAATCCCATTCTCATTTCAGGGGAAAAGAGGGAGAGGGACAGGGAGACCGAGGGGCAGGGGAGAGGAAGGTACGAAAGTAAATGCTTTTTAAAATAAGTATTTTGTTATTGATTTCAGAGGCGAAGGGAGAGAGAGAGAGACAGAAACATCCATGATGAGAGAATCATGGGCTGGCTGCCTCCTGCACACCCCCTACTGGGGATCGAGGCCATCGACGGGGCATGTGTCCTGACCAGGGATCGAACCCTGACCTCCTGGTTCATAGGTCGCTCAACCACTGAGCCACGCCGGCCGGGCTGATTTTTCCTGACACATCTCCACGTGTAGACCAGGGTCTCGGTGTGACAAATGCACCACAAACCCCACACCCAGCCGCACACCTGCTCCTCCTCCTGACCTCACCGGTGTCGGGGGCATCCCCGCCTCTCAGAGCTGCCGTCCTCCACCGGACACTCAGGCCATTGCTTCCACTCTCCCGGCCTGGGGTTCAGCCGGTTGCCTCCCTGTGTCCTGACTCGGGACACGTGCCATCCCACCCCTCCCCAGTTTTCTCTGCTGTCATTTCCTCCAACTGCCCCAGAATGTCCCCTTCAAGGTCTCCCTGTCCCGCTTCATCCTAGAACTTTCCGCAGAGCTAAGTCTCTAACGTGCAGCACTGGCACAGGCACAGCCGGATTAAAAACGTCCCAGCACACAGGGCGCGGTCTCAGTGCAGCCGGACAAGCCATGGGCCCCCGCTGCCTGGAGCCAATTCAGCGGAGACAGGGAGGAATCATATGAGCGTTGATTCACGTCTGTGGGCAGCCTGGGAGAGCAGCGGGTCACCCACAGAAAT
>NW_005369036.1:0-811 GCF_000412655.1 Myotis brandtii | reverse complement strand
ATATGCTAATTGATTGCCCCACCCTCAAAGATGGTGGAGCCCACAGCAAATATGGAGGAAACATGCTAATTGACTGCCCACCAAAGATGGCGGCGGCACCCACAGCCAATAAGGAGAGAATATGTTAATTGACTGCCACTCCCTCAAAGATGGCGGCTCCCACAGCCACAAGATGGCCGGCAGGGGAGAGCAGTTGTGGGTTATTAGGCCAGCAGGGGAGGGCAGTTAGGGGCAACCAGGCCAGCAGGGGAGGGCAGTTGGGCGCACCTGGGTGGGCAGGGAAGGGCAATTAGGGGCAATTGGGCTGGCAGGGGAGCAGTTAGGCTTCTATCAGGCTGGCAGGGGAGTGGTTAGGGGTGATTAGGCTGGCAGGCAGAAGTGGTTAGCGCAATCAGGAAGGCAGGTAGGCAGGTGAAAGGTTGGGAGCCAGCAGTCTGGGTTGTGAGAGGGATGTCCGACTGCCAGTCAGACCTAAATCGTCAGTCGGGGGAGGGATCAGGCCTAAACTGGCATTTGGACATCCTCGAGGGGTCCCAGATTGGAGAGGGTGCAGGCTGGGCTAAGGGACACCCCCCCTCCCCCTGGTGCACGAATTTCGTGCACCGGGCCTCTAGTCTATATTATAAAAACCCAGTGGCCCTAACTCTTTAACGACCAAAGACCGGTGTGGGTGGGCGAGGCACGTGCAGGTGGGTGGGGCTGCGAGTGCGACAAGGTGCACATGGGAGGGCGGGGCCGCGTGATTTCGTGCGCTGGGCTTCTAGTTAATACATTATAATGAAACCTAAAATTTTAATGCATATGATATTAG
>NW_005369035.1:0-707 GCF_000412655.1 Myotis brandtii | reverse complement strand
ACAAATTTGCATTTTATATTGAAAGCACTATTGGCCGTTTTGTTCTAATCCGTTCTTCTGTTTCACTAGAGTTTGCTAGGAATGCTCTCTATTCCTGACAGATGCACATCCCCCCATAATTACCTTTTCTCTGACCTTTAACCACATGACACACATTACAAAGACTTCTTGCTGTCACCCATCTGAATATTAATACTGAGTGACGACGCTGATCATCCATGTGCATTTTCTGAATTGTGGAGCTGACATTTAGAGTTATTGCATGGATCACTATAATGAGGAGAGGTCAATAAATTTGTTTATATCTCAGGTTTTATATCAAAATAGGGTAAGAGATGGACATGTTTTTCTACGTTGGATGCTCACTCAATAATGAAATTAGGGGGGATTTTCTCTGTGACTTAAAGTTTGAGCCAGAAGTGTGGACTCCCTTGGTTATGACCTTTTTTGTACTTTGAGATAAAGCAAAAACTCACACCATTAGCATTCATATGCCCACATTTCTCATTTGGTAAATATATCTACCACTATAGGTATTAATTTGTATAATTGTATAAGAAATGAGTTAAACCCTATCTGGATTTGCTCAGTGGACAAAGTGTTGGCCTCTGGACTGAAGGGTCCCAGGTTCGATTTTGGCCAAGGACACATGCTAGGGTTGCAGGCTCAGTCCCCAGTAGGGGGTGTAAAGGAGGCAGCCAATCAAT
>NW_005369034.1:0-862 GCF_000412655.1 Myotis brandtii | reverse complement strand
GGTAACAAATACATGATTTTTCATTTAGAAATATTATGTTAAAACTAAACCTACTAATTCAGCAACAAAAATTTAACTCATTAACTGTAAACTCCCATTTCTCCTTCAAGTTGCTATTTTATGTCTTAAGCTGAGCTGGTCAAAGTTTAGCACATATTCATTTAGAGTGAGACTTTCATTCCGAGTGAAAAATTTCCAATGTTCCTTTGAAAATGTAAGAATTTGGTTATTCCATAAACACTATCATATTACATACCACACAAAGACACTAAAGGTAACTATGGAATAGCTGAACTTCATAGTTACTTCGGAAAATCTCTACAAGTTGTTTAAAATATGACTTGCTGACCAGGGAACAGTGCTTGGATATCTACATGATAAAATCTTTTACTACACATAGTTCCAATATTAACTTTTTTTCCAAATGGAAAGCAAAAAACAAACAAAACATTATTTTGCATAAAAGGACATTAAATGGCTCTAAAAATAAATTCTGAATGGCATTTGTGGAATGTTTTAAGAGCCTGCAGTAATTAAAATGTGAAGATTTATTTTTCTTTTTTCCAGATTATTTAAAAATGCTTGTAGCCATAATTCAGGTGAATGTTTACGAGCCAAGTAATGAATAAGAGTGTGCTTAATAAAAAGGCCACATGTGGAAGCTTTAAGAATTAAAAAGAATATAAATTACTACTTAGATTAATAGGAATACTTTGTATGTAGTAGCACACTATGTTTTTTTAGAACTACAGATATTTTACAAGCAAAAAACCCAAGACTAAATACTCCACTAAAAACTTTTGTTACCAATTAGATGATCCATACAGGGAAAGGTTAATATTCTAGATGTTCTGTCAATTAA
>NW_005369033.1:0-884 GCF_000412655.1 Myotis brandtii | reverse complement strand
ACATCATAGATATTTTTACACTTAAAAATGTCGAATTGCATGCCAAAAAATATTTTTAAATGAAAGGAATCACTATCTGTAATTAGATAGGGGACATCTCTTAAGGAGACTGGTTCTTTTCTCATTTTATCATATAAATGAAGTGCTCTAATGATATTCCTAAAATTGGGAGGCAGTTCATGGGCACTTCTGGACATCCACGTGCCTCTGACCCAGTGAGGGTTCTGGCTCCCAGAACATTCACACCTTCTGCTGCCCCACCCCTTTCTTAGCTCCTTGTGCTGGAGGGAGCTAAGTCGTGAGAGGTGTCCCGTGGATGGGTCTAGGATTGGCCAACAGGGCAAATAGGAGGCAGGGAAGACTCGTGACTGTGGCTTAGTATGAGGTTTAAAGGGAACACTGCTGTGGAGCGAGGGGCAGCACAGCACGGAAAATGGACTCAGAAATAAAGTTGCCACATTTAGCAAATACAGATACAAGACACTCAACTAAATTCGAATTTCAGGTAAACAACAAATCATGTTTCAATGTATGTTCCATGCAATACTAAGGACACGCTTATGCTGAGAAGTATTTGCTGTTGATCTGAAATTCAAATTTAACTGGGAGTTCTGTATTTTCCCTGGCAACTCTATTCAGAAAAGGAATTAGGAGCGCATCCTCCATTTCCCAGTCTTCTGTCTGAGACCAGATAGGGAGCAGCATCTCTGGACAGGCCACCGTCTGCCGTTCTGCACATTCACCTGTGGCTAAAGCCTGGTTCTGATGCCCTTAAGTAGACCTCAAGTCAGAATCTCCCCTGGAAGGACATGGTGCTGGGTGCTAGGAATAAGGAGAGGAACCCACGCACTCTACAGGCCAAAGTCCAATGGGACAGTACTCAC
>NW_005369032.1:4583-4925 GCF_000412655.1 Myotis brandtii | reverse complement strand
TGCTCAGAACACCCCCTCCGCCCGACCCGCCACGCGCTCCGCGGCCCCAGCGCTGGGTCATTGTTTTGAAATTATTTCTAGAGAAAGGGGCCGAGAACCTGGTAGCAAATGCAGCTGACAGCCAGTGCTCATTACCTGATGACAGAGCGCGCTGTGCAGTTCTCCGCGGCCGCTCGGGCCGAGCACACGGTTAGTGGGTGTGTGAGATGTTACCTGCGGAGCCCTGTCTGCTGAGGTGGGGGCCCTGCTTTCCTGGAAGGCGGTGAAGTTTCAATGCAGAGGTGAGGAGCGTGTGGGAGAGCAGCCTACTAGTGGGTGGGGCCCGTGAAGGCCTGGGGGGTG
>NW_005369032.1:0-1531 GCF_000412655.1 Myotis brandtii | reverse complement strand
GCAGACATGTGCACACAGAGGTACAGACATGTACACATGCACAGACACATGCACACAGAGACACATGTGGGCAAGTGCACACACAGGCATGTACACATGCAGACACAGACATGCGCACACACAGATATGCACACACAGACATGTGCATGCACAGACACACAGATACATACAGGCATGCACACAGAGACATGGCACACAGGCACACAGGTATGTGCACACACAGACACATGTCTTATGGGGTCTGCACACCAGTTCACAGGACCTGCGGCCGACAGTGGGGATCTGAGCACGGGGTGCGGTGGGCCCCTCCCCTGATGCTGTCGGTCCCGATTATCCAGTCGTGCCCATGGCCTCAGTGTGCTGGGCCGGGTGAGGCAGAGGGAGGGGAAGCCAGGGGCTCACCTCACCCCTCCTTCCCCTCTAGGACCAGTCGCGGGCGCCCCGGGAGGCTCCATGGGCAACGGGAACCCGCTCCTTGCTCCCTCCGGGGCACCTGCTCAGGGTTTGCGCCGCCGCCTCCCAGCCGTTTCCCACCGGGTGTTCCGCTCTCAGAGGTGGCACGGCACTGCGTCTGTGGGGCTGCGGGGGGACCACCATCCCTGCACCTGGGGTGTCACCTGCCTCCAGCATGTTCCCACCTGGTGTTTCGCAGAGGGAGTTGGCAGACCCTGTGGTGCCTCTGAGCTGCGTGCTGTGAGGAACGCGTGCAGGTTCCTGATGCGGCTCCGGCCCTGGCGCCCGAGGCTCCTTTGGGTAAATCCCTAGAAACGCAGTTACGAGTCCTGTGGTGAGTGACGCTCAACCTGGGGACACGGTACCTGCGAGTTCTCCGTCCTGCACAGCCTCCGCCGCTGCTGGTGCGGGGCCGGGAGCTCCTGTCCCCGCAGCTGCTCCTGCTGGTCATTTACTTCTCGCCCATTGCCCGGGTGCGAGCGCATTTTACAGGGGAGCGTGGTGGGCACGCCAGCCGGCCGCGGTCATCGTTCCCCTCTCAGAGCCGTCTTCCTGGACAGAACCCGAGCCCGCCCACCCCTGCACTATGGGGGTTGTCACCCCTGAGATGCAGCTGAGGGAGGTTGCTAGGCTGCCTGGGAGAGTGCGGGTGGGGGCGGGAGGCGTGGAGAGTGCAGCGTGGAGGCTTATTAGTCTGGAGCTGGACAGGTGAGTGGTAGCTCTGTGCTGGTGTTGGGAGCCTTCCCAGACCTGCAGGAGCATCTGCTCAGCCTCCACGCCTTGGAGGTTTTCGGGGTGAGGCCCTGTCAGTTTGGAATGTGGGTGCCTCTCATGGGGTGTCCTCTCTGCTCAGGAGGGAAGAGGAGGCCACAGATGCTGCCAGCTGAGTCTCCGAGGTGTGCGGGGGCCTCCGCCCTGTCAAGCCCTCACTGGGGGTGTGGAAGCTGCGGCTGGCCATCTCCAGGGAAGGCCGAGGCAGGCTGCCTCCAGCCCACAGCACCTCCTGTGCCATGGAGAACCTCACAGGGGCCGGGCATGGATGGGACCACCACACCTGAATCAGGGAGAACATCACCAT
>NW_005369031.1:495-794 GCF_000412655.1 Myotis brandtii | reverse complement strand
TCATGCATGAGGTTGTTGATGTTGATCCTGAGTCTTTCTGAGCAGCGCTGGTTTTCTGTCATTGCTAATCTTTTACTTGTAGCTTCGGCTGTATCTACAATATAGAGTTGAGCAAACTTTCGAGAAATACCATCCGAAGGATGTAAAGTTCCAGTACGGTGATAAACTTGTCCGTGTATTCTAAAACAGTATGGCCCATATCGTGATGGTGATGCAATATTTGCACCCATGGAAGCAAAAGCAAAAGAACTATTTATGAAACGAATATTTTCCATGAAATTTTTACTGTCAGAATCTTC
>NW_005369031.1:0-353 GCF_000412655.1 Myotis brandtii | reverse complement strand
GAACAGTCATTCCACCACAACTATGTTCGAGGATTGCATCGTCATGTACTCCATTTTCGCTGAGAAGGCAGTTCCTACCGGTATTGGTAGTACTTGTTGATGACTGTTCTCTCGACATAGTCTGTTGTCGCCACTGCCTTCTTTCAACTTCAAAGGCACGTTGGTCTTTAGACATTTTCTGTCGATAATGGCAGTGTTTTTTGGCATCAGAGCGACGTTTTCCCACTAGCTGGTGTTCAGATATATACTGTCGCAGGTGCCACCTCCTTTCAAGATCAAATGAACGCTGCTCTGCAGACACTTTCTGTCGATAACACTGGCATCTTTCAGCTGCAGAGCTACGTTGTATCAAC
>NW_005369030.1:2273-4977 GCF_000412655.1 Myotis brandtii | reverse complement strand
TAAAGATGCTTTGCACATGAGAAGGGGGTGTGGGGCAATGGGGGTTGGGTAGGGTCAGCAGCCCACGTTTTCCAAGAGCCAGCTCAGTGCCAGGCATGCAGTTTATGCCCACCGTCCATGTGGGTCGCTGCCATCAGCTTAGGAAGCCAGCACCACTGCCCACTTACTGCTAAGGATGTGATGGCCATGAGGGCAGGACGGTCCACAGCAACACCAGACCTGACCCCAGCCTGGTTGGCTCCAATGCCTGTTCTCCCAGCCCACTTCCTCCCTGCTGGGTACCATCCAGGGGGCCCCTGGGCACCACCACACCTCACCTATCCCTCCGTCTTCATCGCACTTTCCTGTCTCCTTCTTGCCCCTTCCTCTTCTCTGGTGCAGTCCTAGCCTCGTTAGCTGCCTCAGTGGAGGCATTCTTTCAGGCCTGGCCTATCTGCCCTCCAGGGACAGCCACTGGGCACCCCCCAGGCCATAAGTCACCTAACCCTGTGTCTCTTCCACAGCAATTCATGGAGATTGAGCCTGAGATGCTGGCCATGGAGACCATTGTTCCTGTGTACTTCGCTGTGGAAGACGAGGCCCTGCTCTCCATCTATGAGCAGACGCAGGCTGCCTCTGCCTCCCAGGGCTCTGCCTCTGCTGCCGAAGGTGTGGGGGGCTGCAGGAGCCGAGCGGGTTCATGGGGAGCCTTCCCTGTTGAGGTCCAGGGTCACACTGTGCCACTTCTGAAACCCTTAGCACATTCATGCTTAACAGTGCAAGTTACCAGGCCCTGCCCCAGACCTGCTGTGTCACAGTCTCAGGGCTGGGGGCCAGGACTCTGCATTTAATAGCCCCCACCTTATCTCACCACTGATTTTCAGACAAACAAAAGCTTTGAGAACTACTAATTTGGAGAGAGGTGTTTTCTGTCTTCAGCCTCCAGATGTTTATGGAAAACATGGCATCTATTCAGTTTTCTCTGTCCTTCCTGCTGAACACATCAGGGTGGGTCAGCAACGTTCTTGGGAGGAGGAGAAAACCTTCCTCCTAAGCCATGGACTGGGGATGCTGTGGTGAGCTGGGAGCGGGAGTGGTGAGCTGGGAGCGGGAGTGGTGAGCTTGGGGATGCTGTGGTGAGCGGGGAGCGGGAGTGGTGAGCTGGGAGCGGAGTGGTTCACCGTTGGGAGTGAGATAGCAAAATTAGTCAAAGAAATGCAGCTGAAAGGAACCACCTGACCCTCTGTTCTCACCTATCAAAACGGCAGGTGTAACAGGAGAAAAATATTCAGAACTGACAGGAGTGGGCAAGGCAGGAGGGCTTGTCCACCCTGGGAGACTTGGCCCAGTTCCCTGGGGAAGCAGTCTGGCAGTATGTGTTTAAGCTGTAGACAAAGGTTTGATCCTCCTGGCCAGATGATTAGCTGCATGAGATGCTAGATTGGGGATTGACAAACCACAGCTTTTAGCTGTCTGTCTGTGTAAAGAAAGTTTTATTGCCGCTCTGCTGTGTCCATTTGTTTATGTATTGTCTATGGTGGCTTTCACGGCAGCACAGTTGAATGGCTGTGGCAGAGCAGAGCAGAAAATACTGCCTCTCTGGCTTTATAGAAAAAGGTTGTCAACCCCTGGTTTAGATCAAAGTCTTGATAGCATCTGTCTGCATTGTGGCAGCAGAAGAGTGAATTTTGGAAAGACCTAAATTTCCAGTTAGAGCTGAAGAGGGGAGGAATCTTCTACTTAGTGGAATATTATGCAGCCATTAAAAATGACATCAGGATAGAATTTTAGCAGCATGGAAAAATGCTTATTTAAATTGGCAAGTGGCAAACATCCACATTGAGCAAAGATGGCGCTGCCTTGTGTCTGGTCATGAGCAAGTGAGTTCCAAATCTTCAGGAGCTTAGGCTATTAGGGCCTTTGGGGATGGGCTGGTGGGTCATGGGCCATCTGATAGGAGACTCCTGTTTCTGGGTCACCTCTAGGGTGACCATGGGTGCTGAGTCGGTCCTTGGAAGGCTGGGTCAGGGGACGTGAACGTGCCTCTGTGAATTTGGAATAGAGGCCCAGGGTATTGCAGAGTGAGGGCACTCTGCCTGCTTGGGGTTGGGGTGACTGTTTCACCAGCTCTTATCCTGGACACCCAGGCTCTTTTCCATGTACAGTCATCGCCTTGCATTCTAGTTCGTGTGGTCAGTTCTGCATGCAGCTTTGCATAGACTGACCATCTAGGGTCCAGGGTGTGGGGGTGGTGAGGGTGCTGGCTGTGGTCGGGGAACCCTTGGATTGACCCCTCACTGCTCCTGTCCCCAGTGCTGCTCCACACTGCCACTGCCAATGGCTTCCAGATGGTCACCAGCGGGGTCCAGAGCAAGGCCTTGAGTGACTGGCTCATCACCAGTGTGGAGGTGAGTGCCAGCCCTGTTCCTGTGCCGAGCCCCTGGGATGGGGGGTGCTGAGACCACTGTCTCATCCTCAGAGCCCGCCCTGGTGCCTGCTGCCCAGTTAGGCCCATTGCAGCTGAGCATACTGGTCTCCCCGCCCTCTGCTTGGGCCAGGCACTGCCTTCTGTATTAATGGGGCTTCTGTAGGCCCAAATTCCCAGGGACTTACACCAGATGGTGCCACGCTGCTTGGCACTGCCCCCATGTCAGTGTGCAGACTCTGGTAAAAGTTGGGGTGCAGCCACTCCTCTGCCTCCCGGACTAAGTGAGTCTGCCTTAGA
>NW_005369030.1:0-1644 GCF_000412655.1 Myotis brandtii | reverse complement strand
ATATTTTTATTGATTTCAGAGAGGAAGGGAGAGGGAGAGATAGAAACATCAATGACGAGAGAGAATCATTGATTGGCTGCCTCCTGCACCCCCCACACTGGGGATCGAGCCTGAAACCCGAGCATGTGTCCTGACGGAATTGAACAGGTGACCTCCTGGTTCACAGGTTGATGCTCAACCACTGAGCCACGCCAGTGGGGCCCCTCTCACATGTGAGGCTCTGTTCCAACCTGCCAGCCTGGTTGCCATGGCCTTTGGTTCTGAAAATGTCTGTGCTGCCATGAGTCCTCTGCGATTCCTATTATTCACATGGGAAGCAGGGGGCAGGGAGGAAGTGGGGGTGCTTGGCCTCCTTCCCACTGTCCCCAGCCAGTGCTGGGACCTGCACTGGGGCTCTTGGGGCTCCATTCCTGACTGCACCATTTCTCCTTATCAACAGTGCTCTGCCCTTCAAAACAGTGGCTTGGAGCTCAGCCTTTGAAGTGTGGGCTTGGTGTCCAGGGGGAGAAGCACACTAAGAAGATGGCACAGATTCCTGTAGCTAGAGCTGTGGTCAGCAAACTGCAACCCTTGGCCAAGTCTAGCCTTCAGCCGATTTCTATTAAGTTTCATTGGCACCTGGCCACGCCCATTTATTCACAGGTCACCCACAACTGACAGGTTATGACAGACCATAGAGCTAGCAAAGCTAAAAATACTCTCCTACCCCCGGCCTACTGGGTGGGGGCAGCCTGGACTGTTCTGGTGGTCAGAACCCCAGCTGGCTGGCCGCTTCACAGATTGTTTCTCCACAGGGACGGCTGACGGGCCTGGGTGGAGAGGACCTTCCCACCATCGTCATTGTGGCTCACTACGATGCCTTTGGAGTGGCTCCTGTACGTATACGCTCGCCTCAGGAGGGGAGGTGGGTGCCTTTCCTCCCACACTGCTCAGCCCAGCTCAGACGCAGAAGCGGCTGTCTGTGGACAGCAGCTGTGGTCAGAGGAGCAGCGCCCACTCTGAGAGCCCTTTAGGCATTACCTCAGCTTCTCTTGACCCTGCAGGGTGGGTGTCATCTTCCAGCTGAGACAGGCGAAACCAGGGCGGGTCTCATGGACAGGGTTCCATTGCAGATAGGTGGCTGGGCCTGGAATAGAGCCCGGCGTGTCTGTCAGGGTCTCCAAGAGACTCCGTCAATAACTCACCGAGAGTACCCCAGGGCTCAGCAGATGGGTGTCCTCACGGCCATGTTTGTGCAGAGACATACTGAGCCAGGGGTAAAGCGCGTGGGGCAGGTCGGGGTGGGGACCAGGCACAGCTTCCAGAGTCCACAGCACTCACTCCCCCAAAACAAGAAGTGACCATGCATGTGAGATGCAGTCCCCAGGGGCGCATAGAGACCCAGTGCCCAGGGTCCTCACTGGGGGCCGATCATACAGGGCCCTCTGCCTGGCAAGTCCGAGATCCAGAATCCGGAGGAGAGCACGTGCACAGCATGAGTCATGTGTTGGCACAGACAGGTTATGCCCGGGAGCCCCCCTTCAGTGAGGGTGGTAGGAGCCCCCAGAGTCCAGTTCCAGACATCGCCCAGGGCTGGCCTTGTAGGCCGGCTTCTCTGAGGAGAGAAGTCTTGCCGGGAGCCGGTCCATCCTTGCTGTTTCAAGG
>NW_005369029.1:0-800 GCF_000412655.1 Myotis brandtii | reverse complement strand
AACACATCGATTGGTTGCCTCTTGCACAAGCCCGGACAAGGGCCTGGGCTGGGGAGGATCCTGCAACCAAGTTATGTGCCCTTGGCCAGAATCAAACTCGGGACTCTTTGATCTACAGGCCGACACTCTATGTACTGAGCCAAACCGGCTAGGGCTAGTATTGCACTCTTGATTTATTTCTAACATTGAATTTTTTCCTTCTGCTTCCAGCACCGAGTGGATTTACTTCAGCTGATGATTAACTCTCAGAATTCCAAAGAAACAGACTCCCATAAAGGTAAACAAGGCATGCTTCAGAGGGCCAGTGATGGGGAGGCTCAGAGGTAGTTGACGACCTTAACTAGGAACACTTGGTTAAAATTGTGTTCACTAGCTTAATCTACTGTAAAGTTTCATTTTTCATTTGTAATTAATAAGTAACTTGTGGGGAAGCCTTTGAGACTAAGTAAATATTCTGTTCCTCTTCAAACTTTCACCTACTAGTTTTATCATCTATGGATGATTTTTGACTAGTCATTATTACTATGATGGTTGCAAAATTATGACTTTTTAATTCCATCATTTCTTCTACATTTATGAATTGACTAGAGGCCTGGTGCACAAAATTCATGCATGGGTAGGGTCCCTAGGCCTGGCCCGAGATCAGGGCTGATCAGGGCCTTACTTCCCTGGCTGCTGGCCAGGACTTTCCTTCGTTCCACGCTGCCCCCTGGTGGTCAGCATATATCATAGCAAGAGGGCTAACTCCTGGTCAGTTGAATTACTGAGGGGACAATTTGCATTTTAGCCTTTTATTATAT
>NW_005369028.1:0-829 GCF_000412655.1 Myotis brandtii | reverse complement strand
TACTTTGTAATGCTTATCAAATTGAAGGGATTGAAATTAAAGGGAAACAGATATTAGAATCTCATTCAATAAACCAAGTAAAATTAGGCTTTTATTTTTTGTTTTTGTTAATGCTCACGCAAAATTCAAATCTTGTGTGAATTTTGGGACACCCTTTATAACACTAAGTAACCCTCCTGTACTCCAGGCTCCAGTTCTTAAAGATTGAGATTTTCATGGCTTTATTTTTTTCTCTTTAATCAATTTCTCCTCTTTTCTTACTTTCTGCTCCCTGTTCTTCACCTCATTGAATGAGGCACTGCATATATGAAAGCCACACCCCCCAGGTTGGCCAGGCTGTGGGCACAAGTAAAGTCATATGAGCAGTTGAACCTACCTCTCGCCAGCAAAAGCTCCTGGATGCTCAAACAGGAAGTCCAGTCCCTGCAGCCGCCCTAACACATTTTGCTTCTGGGATCCCCATCTAGCCAGAGGCCCCTCACAAGCACTGGGCACCCAACCTGCCAAGAGCATCACCGCGGGCATCTGGGTGATCTGCTCTGTACACTTCCTACTGTGCAGGCTCCGTTCTTCGTGGGAACTCCACTCGCAAAGCCACCTGAGGGAGCTTTGCAGTGTTCACAGTCATGTATAGGTAGGGGTGCTGCTGCCAAAGCCGCCTGCGCCGGCAGTCCTCAGGGGGCAAGTGCGGTGCCAGGTTCCATGCAGGGGTGGTGAGAAGGGCTCTCTCCTCTGCTCTGCTGCTCCAGTCCCACAGACAGGCTTCCTGTGCCCTGATCACTAAGTTGGCCCTAGAGGCAGCTTCTCCATCTTCTAGCCTCACTTCCTC
>NW_005369027.1:2749642-2765368 GCF_000412655.1 Myotis brandtii | reverse complement strand
ACTTTGGCCCATTGTTTCTTTTCTTAATAACAAGAGGTGGACTCTGCCTCCCCACCTCTTGAATCCAGGCTGTCTCTTGGGCTTGCTTTCACCACTGCAATGTGAGGGCAGCAAGTCTGAGTCCCAGGCCTAGGAATCAAGAGGCCTTCCGGCTCCCGCTGTGTGCCCTCTTGAAAGGCTGCTGCCGTGAGAACAAACGTGAGCCAGTCTGCTGGAGAGACCTCCAGTGGTGGGAACGAGGTTCCTGGCTGACAGCCACCAACTAGCAGACCCGTGAGTGAAACCACCGTAGACCATCCAGCCCTCACCCCCACAGCTGACTCTAGCTACTCGAATGAGTCCAGGCATGACTGGCTGAGCCCAGCCCACAAGCACCCACCTAGAATCATGAGCTAATATGTCATTGTTGTTTTAAGGCACGAAATTCTAGAGTGGTTTGTTATATAGCGAAAGCTAACTGGTCAGTCTTAGAGTCAGAAAACAAATAAAACCCACCAACTCAAATACTTATTCCCTTCTTTTTTCATCTTCCTCCGATTCTTCACCCAAAGTACTGTACTTTTATTTTTCTAATTGATTTTGAGAGAGAGGGAGAGAGAATGAATGAATGAATGAATGATTTATTCCACTTATTTATTTATCAATCATTGATTGATAATTGTGTGTGCCCTGACCAGGGATTGAACCCACAACCTTGGTGTACTGGGACAAATGCTCTAACCAGCTGAGCTACTCGGCCAGGGCAGTACTGCACTATAATTTATCTTAAGAAGACACTTCAGCTGTCCTTCGGGTTTTCCTGGACTCCTTCAGTGCCACCCCCTGGCTGATTTCAGACCACGTCTCCTTCCCATCCCATTCTAACGCTCAGCGATGTCCGTTTATTCTCTACCGGTTATTCAGTTGGCATAAGGCACCAAGCTGTGGGCTTTCACATAATCACCTCTTAATTCCTCACAACCGTGGAGTTTGATGTGGCGAATCCCACTTTACAGATGAGGAAACTGCAGTTCAGAGAAGTGACTGACTTTTCTCCGTCAGGAACTTCAAGTGCTTGGTGACCCAGCAAACCATGTGCCTTCTACTCTCCTGCAGCTGTGGCTTCAGCGACACTGGAATGAAATGGCTTAACAATGGGCTTTAGAAAGCAACCAGGAACAGCCCGCGCAGCTCAAGTCGTGAGTTTAACGCTGCTGAGAGTAGAAGCTGTACCTGGGGTTGCTGTGGGGTACGGCGCCATAGTAGCTCCCTGAGATTTTAAGTGTTTTGTAGAAAAGGGATCTATGGAGTCTGGGAATGCTGTGGGACTTCCGCGGAGCCCTTCGCATGGGAATGGAGGGGGGTGTCTCCAGAAGGAAAGGACACTCAGCCCTTCGCAACTATATTTAACCGTACGCTCTGTTTCCCAGGCACGGCGGCTGTCATCCCACAGCGTAGCATCCCTCGGATGTCCCTTTGGAAATGCTGCCCATGGGACTGGCTTCTAATTTTTTGGACTGGAAAGTGACCTAAAGTTACATGCCATGTACTTAAGAGGAGAATAAAAAGCAACAGAGATTTTTTTCTGTTTTGTGTCTGACTTTGCAAAATTACCGAACTTTCTCTGCTGGGATTGTCAGATAACCAGATGTCTGTGATCTTACTGCCTAGGGCCCTGCAGGGGGTGACGCGGGGGTCCAAGGGATTCTGGGAAAGAGCCCCCAAGGAAAGCCAAATGCTCATGACTCAGAGCAGCCTGGGTCACTCCAGAGGTTTTTCATGCTGAAGAGCTGCCTCTACAAGGCTTGCTCCTTCCGGCCCCTCTCCCTGCTCCCCATCACTGCCCCACGAAGGCTGACTGCCCTAGACCCCTCTCTTTGCATCCCATAATCTTTCTCTTACCCTTGGCTGCTGGACACCCCTCCTTGCAGCCCCCAATCCCAGGACTGTTTCTGGGGCCTTCAACCCCCCCCCCCCCCCCCACCCCGGGGACTTTCTGCCTCCTTCCAGACAAACAGGACCAAGTCACCTAGACGCCCACTGTGCTCTGCCCCTCCCCACCCTGTTCTTCTTGAGACCTGATCCTGGACCAGCTGTGTAAATGTTTCCTCCCACAGAGGTCAGCCAGGCCCGCCCTCCTGCTGCCCGTGTGCCAGGCTGCCCCTGACCAGCTGTCTAGAGCAGGCGTCCTTAGGGGCAGCTGTGGGTGTGTGGTAGGGGGTTGGGGAAGACAAATGTGAATAACCTAACTGAGAGGTCACAGGAACTATCACTGACTAATAGCACAGCCGTGCCATGGAGCCCTGTGCAGCCACTGAAAGTGAGGGGGGGTCACTGGGGTGGGGGTGGGGTTAATGGGGGGAAGGGGAGACACCTATACTACTTTCAACAATAAAGATAACTTAAAAAAAAGTTATGTGGGAAGGCATTGAGTATTGAGGGAACTGATCTTCATACACTGAGACTCTGACTATTTGGGGACCGGGTGGGGCCTAAATCAGGTTCTTCTAGTTCTGAGACCAGCAAGGCTTTCTGGGCCTCCATCCCCAGGGATGGGCTGGGGAACAGGAGCAGGAGCAGTGTCACAGGAGAAGCTGCTGTTGACCTTCAGAAGGAGACACCTGCAGAGTTCTGGGGAAAGTGCCCCCCACCCCCACCCCCCACCCACCATCAGAGCCCAGAGCACCAAGCTGGGAGGTCCTGAATCTGGCGAGTGGGGGGGTCCTACAGGGAATAGTCCATCCAGGCTCCGTCCCAGGGCTGGGAGTGAGGTCAGAGCCCAAGAGGCTTCTGTCTGCTGAGCCCGTGAGCCTTTTTGGAAGGGGACAGGCTCTGAAAGCACATTGCCTTCGGGGGATAGACGGATGCATGCGTTAGGGGCCGCCCAGGGGTCATTCAGTATTGGGGCGCTGGGATCCAGGTGAGGAGGGACGTGGGAACCAGAAGGCCTACTTCCTGATATGATTGGGGAGGGGAGGAGGAATGGGGCAGCGTACCCAGTGGCAAGTTCAATACGATCATAGATTTACCCGCAAGTGTACTGCCCCTCCACGTGGAGGATGAGGTCGGATATGTATGAAAGACGGGCTCTGTTCAGAGAAGAAGGGGGGAAAGCTTCTTCTTAGTGAGACACCAGCAGGTGGCTAGTCGTTTTCTGTGCAGCCTGGTTTCCCAGCCTTGATGTCTCCACCGCCTTTGGGAGCTTTTCCTTCCTCATCAAGTGGCAGGTCCTGTGGCTACATGTCCCTGAGGATGGCATGAGGCCTGGCCCGCTCAGCACATGACCTTCAGCTCTCCCAGGAACCCCGAGTGACTGCAGATGGGAGTCTCGGCTCCAGACCCGCGGGCACCAGCCACGCCCTGGCCGCACACGTGGCTCCCGGGGCGACTGGGAGAGGCTCCTCACCACGGTCCCACCCTGGAACCCCGCGGTGCGTGGGCCTCTTCCTCCCTCTCTCGCCTTCTGCATCCCCAGGAGAGAAGCAGGTGCCCTGGCAAGACGCTTCCTTTCTCTGTCCCTTCTCCTGGGATGGTCAACCATCCTGTTTGCCCACAGCTGATGGTGGTTTGTGGTTTGTGGCACATGGTACGTCCAGTTTTAAAACTGGAACAGTTCCTAGAAACCATAACAGTTTGCCTGGAGCTGGGGGTTTGCTGGGATGCAGGACATTTGCTGCCGAAACCGGCAAAGTCCTGTACAAAAGCAGGACAAGCCGGTCACCCTACTTCTTTCCAGCCTTCCCGCCATCTCCCAGATGTGCAGGGCAGCAGCCAGTGGTGAGAGAGCCTCAGGCAGTGCCCTCTGAGGGAGGCGAGAGCGGTGGGGGGAGGACTTGGGATGGGACCAGTGTCCTCAGCTGTCTGAAGGCGGGCATGGGGGAGAAGGGGATGCCGTGGGACAGAAGTGGGACCGGTGGGACATGGTGCAGGAGAGCCGGGCTCCCTGAAGCAGCACTGGGTTGTGAAACATTTGATTCAGTCAGGATAGGGGGGCGGGGGGCACAGGCCACATGCCAGCCCTACCACATGAGGCCCACCCTGCTTGAGGACCCTGGGAACGCTAGTGACCCTCTCAGGACACCTGTGCATCTGTGACATGGGACCTTCGAGGTAACCAAATGAAATGATCAAGCACTGTCCCTAGAACAAAGCAGAAACTAAATAACTGTGAGTCCCATCGGCCAACAGCTGACACACCTCTGTCCAGTCCAACGGGGGATGGACCAGAACCACTGGACAGGGGGTGGGCAACACCGCGGAGACCACAGAACCACTTCCCTCTCCTCTCGGCCCAGGCGCTGGCCCTGTGCCTCCACCCACCTCCTAAGACATTTGTCCTCTGCTGACTTTCTCCATCAAAACTTTTTGCAGCCACTTACCCATGCGGTTGGGGTGGTGTTTGTGTCCTCCATCATGAATGAGAAAAGAGAGAGGTTAGGGCAGCGGTCGCCAACCGGTGGTCTGCAGACCACTGGTGGTCCGTGAGGTCCGAAAGGTTGGCGACTGCTGGGTTAGGGTGTTTTCCCCAGGCCACTGAGGCAGCAGCAGGAAACCAGCACTGACAGTGGTGGTTCACGGAGTGCCAGCGCCGGGAGGACCTTTAAGTAGCATATGACCAGGCCTCGTGAATGGACACATTGCTCATGGTTTACGCTTATACTAGAGGCCTGATGCACGAAATTCATGCAAGGGGCTTGGCCCTCACAGCTGCGGAGGCTTGCCTTGGCCTAAGACAAGCCTCGGCAGCTGCCTGGGTCCTCACAGCCCGGCTTCATCCGGAAGGTTGTCCGGAAGGACGTCCGGTCTAATTAGCATATTACGCTGTTATTATTATAGATTCTGTGCCCTTTTCTACATGTGTACCGTATTGCGCAATAAAAAGTTTGATAAAGGAAAATTGTCTCAATCTTATTTTACTTTGCCTTTCCCTGAGGATTAGTGAGGTGGAGTGTACTTTTACATATTGACTAGCCATTTATAGTTCTACAAATTCCCTGTGCTCATCCTTGCACACCCTGCAGCCGCTCTCGGATTAAGTGGGCAATGCCGAGGCCGACAGGCTGAGAAAGTGCCATCCCACCTCCTCTCCCCACG
Organism: Myotis brandtii; assembly: GCF_000412655.1. NCBI lineage: Eukaryota > Metazoa > Chordata > Mammalia > Chiroptera > Vespertilionidae > Myotis > Myotis brandtii. Next base: position 2,760,295 of record NW_005369027.1, on the reverse strand, counting down.
GGGACCCCAGGCTGGCCTCACAGAGCCGTGACCGAGGAAGGGTCATGGAGCAGGTGCCAGCGGGGCCTGCCTTGTTGGGGCCCAGCCGGGAACTCACACAGGCTGACGGGGTGCTGGGCAGGGGCGGGGCACCCGGCTTCCCTCGGGAGGGAGTGCAGCTGCTTCCAGGGGCTGCGCTGCTGGGGGAGGAGGGACACCTCAGGCTCCCTCAGGGTCCGGGCCATCCCGGGTGCCCGGAATGGGGGTGCGAGCACAGAGGTGGGTCTGGACTTGGTCCTATAGCTATGAGGAAGGGAGGGAGGGCTTGGAGCACACAGAAACCCCCATCCACCCGCAGGTCTACGCCAGGAAGTTTGCAGGCCGAGTCCTGCCATGTGCTGGTTGCTGTGGGACCCCCAGCAGCGTGGACGTCACCGTTTACAGTTCACAAAGCACTTCCACCCACATGTTAAAGCCCTTCCCACTCCTACATTTACTTCAATGTGGGCCCTTCTCCACTAGATTGTCAGCGCATGAGGCAAAGACCGTCTCACCACCATGGTGTCTGGGCAGGTGCTGGGCACATGTAGCTGCTCATTAAACACAAGTCAGCTGCCTTTGGCCACGAGGGCTGACTGCTTGTAGCCCGTCTCGGGCTGCAGAGTTCTGCCCTTCTCCTCCAGAAGTCCAGCGACCCAGGCCCTGGAAGGAAACTGTAGGGTCACCGGGACGGTCAGTTCTCTTCTCTGAGACTTTCTGACTCCTTTCTCCCACTTCCCGTATTTTCCCTCAGGCATTTCAACTTCCTCTTTCCTGTTTGCTGAGCCGGGCTGCTCAGCTTCAGCACCTACTTTCTGTCTGACATACCCAGTCCCTCCCCGCCCTGCTCAGAAAGAACAAAAGGCCTTCCCTTAGCAAAATATCACTTTCTGTTCCCAGCATGTGCCGGCTGCACTGTTCTTTCTCTCCCCTGGGCCATCAGCACAGCTTCGTGGGAATCAAGCCAGGGAGAGGCTTGGTCCCCGAGCCTGTGTCCCGTCAGGCAGCCCTTTAGGGTCTGAGCAGGGACCAGAGCCAGGGTCTCATTCCACTTCCTACTCTGCCTCCTCAGGCTTCCCTCCTTCACTCTCCAGGCACTCTCCACACACAGAGCAATGCTTCTCACCGTCCCGGGAAACAGCCCCGAGGGTTCCACATGGCTGCCGAGAAACCAGGCCGGCCTGGGCTTCTGAGGGTTGAGTAGGGGGGCTAGGAAAGACCCCTGTGAGGGTAGGCTACCTTTTGGTGATTCATTCTAGGGGTACCTGGTCATTAAAGTCAGCTGGGGATGGAGGGAGCCATGGTAGGGATTTTTTTTTAGTAAAATTGAATCCTCCTCTAATTTTACTCTCTTCTGAAGCCAATCAGCTACCCCCGAACATCTTCTTATGCAGCATTGCTCAGACATTTTTTTAATATTACCCAGAAATGTAGTTCACAGTCTAGCCTGGTAAACACACAAAACACACACTGAGCAAAAGTGCGTGAAATAAACTCGCTCTACCATGTGATACACTCTCACATTTTCTATACTATCCCCTTTGTTTTAACACTAGTCATAACCCACTGTTTGAAATCACTAATAGAATTCAAATTACTGATAAATACCTCCAGCGGAGCCCTACTAGACCTGTTTTATCAAACAGGTAAGTCACACCTGGATTCCCAACGTTTGTTTGCACAATGCCCAGATATTCAACTATAGCAGGACTTTTATAAAATTGACTCAGGTAAATCCTAAAGTTTTTTTGACTGAGCATTGCACATCTCTTACCCTCCCCCTGCCAGTTCACTCACTGTCTGTGTCACATAACCAGGAAGTCTTGGGGGGCCGGGGGCGGGGGGCATCAGAGGCCACAGAGAGCCCTGCATCTCCCAGGGCAAGGGCAGGTGCAGGGTCCACTCTCCTGAGCTAGAGCAGGAGGACAGTGGTGGGAGAGAAGGCACTTCTTTCTTTGGGGATCAGGTAGAAGGTATGTAATTGCTTGTTGAACACACAAAGTAGAACTAGCAGGAAAGACAGAAGGGGATCCTATATAATAAAAGCGTAGTATGTAAATTGTCCCCTCCATCAGGAGGTCTTCCAGGAGTTCAACCGGGGGGTGGGGCCTGCGGGGGAAGGGAGGGAGGCCCCAGCTGGTGGCCGGCAGCCACTAGGGACCCTACCAGTGCACAAATTTCGTGGAAAAGGTTATGGGAACTCTGAAGAAGATGTTATTGGAGAAATGCAAATGATTCTTGCAAACTAGAAAGTATGAGTTTCAAATATAACAATTCAATAGAGGTCAGTGCTGAGGATTGAGTCCGGAAGATAAAGTGAGAAATATCTCACAGTAGAGAGCAGAAACACAAAGAGGTGGAAACCAGAAGAGAAAGATAAGACATGTGGAGGCCAGATCTGAGATGAAGAAATGTGGCAAATGCCGTGGGCTGACTAACTCAACCCCATTCCCGACCTCCTCCTCCCTTCCCAGACTCCACTATGGAGGCTTGACACGTGAAATACACGTATTACCAGTTTGCTGTGCTATGTGACATGGTTCCAGCCCATGACATCAGTGTCCAGAAAGATCATTTTTTCTAATATAGATGCATATGCAATTAGTACAATGCTTTTTTTCTTCATCCTCTGTACCTTGAGTGTGCGCATAGCACCAGGAGCTGCAGTAGCCATCCTATGACCACAAGGCAGAGGCCAAGAAAATTGAAGAAGATGTCAATGCAGCCTCTAGCGTTGAACAACTGGACCAAAGCCAGCAACTCTGCCTACCCAGAGCCTTCTTGTTAAATGAGAAAAATAAGCAGCCACTTATTCAAGTCATTCTTTATCACCTGAAAACATTCCTAAGTGACATGAGAAGAAATTATGAAAGAAAAGTTCCCCATGAAGAAAATTTATTTCCAAATTGAAAGGACTCACCAAGGACCATATTTAAAACTCATACTCCTTGCCTGGCTAGTGTGGCTCAGTGGTTGAGCATCAACACATGAACCAAGAGGTCCCCAGTTCGATTCTCGGTCAGGGCACATACCCAGGAGGCAGCTGATCAATGTTTCTCTCTCATCTATGTTTCTATTTCTCTATCCTTCTCCCTTCCTCTCTCTCAAATCAATAAAAACATATTTAAAAATAAATAAAATTCATACTCCTTTACACATATAGTATAAATTGGCAAATTCCTGAATTTCAATGAGAAAAGAGATAAAGCTACAATATTTCAGTAGAAAGAGTGGGTTCCTTAAAAGAGTATCAGACAAACATTAGATTTTTCATTTTTAACTCCTGAATCTGGAATATAGGGAAACAACATCATAGATTATTGAGAGGAAATAACCACAATCTAAGAATCTATATCCTGTCAAAATTATCATTCGCTGGAAAGACAAAAGAAAAATATTTTTGAACATGCAAATTCTCAGAGAAAATACTTGTAGGGGACAGGAAGAGATTAACCAAAGAATTTGTATACATACATGGCTAACCAATGCACACAGACAATAGTGCAGTGAAGGCCTGGGGGTGCATGAGCGGAGTGGAGAGAGTCAATGGGGAGAAAAGGGGACATCTGTAATAATTTCAATAATAGAGATAATTTTAAAAAAAGAAAATACATGTACCTATCCATGTTCCTACCATACACGAATAGAAACTTCCAGGAAGTACTCTAACCAAATGGCAATTTAAATAAGAACAGAGATGTTGAGATGGAGGAAAGACAGAACACAATGGTGAGCAATATATACAGTTAAATCTAAATGCATGATGGCGATTTAATGCCCAGGTTTCTAATTGGGTGGAAGTAGTCCATTTTTTGAAGTGCAGGAGAAAGGGGTGTGTGTAAGAAGACCTGCTGATTAGAGATGATGTGTGCTTATTACAGGAGGCTTCGTTCAATAAATAGCTCTTGCTGTGGTCATCATTATCATAATTATCATCATCATCATCTGATTGACAGGTGCTTAAAGCCCTTGTGGTCACAAAGATTAAAGCAGTGAGGTCGCCCTCTAGTGTTGTCATCTGTATATTACAGACACTCGGGCAGCAACCCACACGCATGCAGCAGTCTGCAGGCATGCAGCAGTTGAGTTGGGCCCAGGTAAAGTGGGAAAGTGGGAGATTAGAGATGAGTAAAACATACTCTCCTCTTTAAAAAAAAAGTTTTAATGATTTTAGAGAGAGAGGAAGGGAGAGGGAAAGATAGACAGAAACATCGATGAGAGAGAACATCGATCGGCTGCCTCCTGCACGCCTGGTACCAGGGAACGAGCCCACAACCCGGGCATGTGCCCTGACCGAATCGAACCAGTGACTCCTGTGCATGGGTTGATCTCAACCACTGAACCACACTGGCCAGGCAACATGCTCTCCTCTTCGTGCTCAGGCCAGCTCTCCTCTTCGTGAGCAGCCACCTGTTCAACCCAAGTGTAAGGGTCTCCTTTGGATGAGCCACTCTCTCTGCAAAGTGCTCACATCATGGAGGGCGCCTGAGCAGAGAAGAGGTCTCTGGACAGGAGTCTGGAGGCCCGAGCTCCAGGCACAGCTCTGCTAGTACTGGCTGGCTGACCTCCAGTGAGTGCTGTGTCTGGGCATCACTGTCCTTATCAGGACCAGGTGCCTCTGGGGGGGCTAAGACTCTGTCTGTGTAGTGACCACAACAGTGGGTAAGACTGACTTCTCCGCCCTCCAGAGAAGAGACAAGGGGCAGGCTTGTGTTCTCCAGAAGGGCCTGCCAGGTGCCAGTGGAGAACAGAGAGTGATGCCCTGGGGGGCTCCCAGGAGGAGGTGGCATCCCACCTGGGCCCTAAAGGGATTAGTAAATAGTGTCTATTGCCAAACACTTCGCCCTTTGGATATTCTGGAAACACTTGTCATCACAGAGAAGCTACGCCCTGTGTTAAAATAAAAAGGGTGTGGGCTGTGGAGTCAGACCAGCTTTCCCTGTTGGCTCCTCCAACTGTGTGACCTTGGACATGTTATTTAACCTTTATGAGCTTACATTCCCATTCGAGAAATGGGGATATAATAAGGTAACAACAGCAAACACTTATTCAACCCTATGTGCCAGGTACTATTCGGAGCAATTTGCATGTATAACTAATTTAATCTTCACAACAAGTCTATAAGGTGGTACAACTAGCCTCGTATTACAGATGAGGAAAAGGAGGCACAAAGAGGTCATGTAACTTATTCAATCACCAGGCACAGGGTTGGCTCTCAGTAACCACTGCTATGACCACAGTAATGACAGTCGCTTGACTGTACTGAAACAGGCGAGCTCACTGGCAGAGCTCAGCCTCCTGGGTGGGTCAGAGTTAGGGAGAGAGTTTCAAGAGACAGAAAGTGACATTCTCCTCAAGCACCGAGCACAGCGCATGATCGTCTGTTCATTATGACATCGTGATACTCTGATGGTTCCTGGGACTTCCCAAAAAGGGACTGTGTGGGCAAGGAGGAGTAAGGGCTCTTAGAATTGGCTTCTTCCCACCAGCCCCAGTGAGTACCACTGTGCCAAAAACCAAGTGGGTCTTGAAGACGGAAGACATTCCCTCTCCCAGCTTCCCTTGCAGCTAAGGGTGGCCATGTGACCTCATCTGGCCAAGCAGATGTAAGGGACATCTGCTGGGAGGGTCCTGGGAAAGGTTTTCCTCCCTGACAGAAGAGAGAGGCCTAGAAGGAGAATTCTTTTCCTCCCAATCTCTTCCTGGAGTGGGAATGCTCTCATGTAGGAACGTGGTATTTGGAAGGCCATGAAAAAAAATTCTCATAGAAATTTTGATATTGTTGAGGTGTTTAGTATGGAATCACCTACCTCCAGACTTCCTGTTATATGAGAAAAAATAAGAACCTATCTGTTTTGCCCTAGCCAGTTTGGCTCAGTGGATAGAGCATTGGCCTGTGGACTCAAGGGTCCTGGGTTTGATTCCGGTCAAGGGCGCATGCCCAGGTTGCAGGCTCCATCCCCAGTAGAGGGTGTGCAGGAGGCAGCCAAAGATTCTCTCTCATCATTGATGTTTCTATTTCCCTCTCCCTTCCTCTCTGAAATCAATAAAAATATATTTTTTTAAAAAGAACCTATGTGTTTAAGTCATTATTACCCACAGTAAAAAAGCATCCCTAATATTACATCCAAGTTGTTTCAGTGTGTTTGTTGCTATTTATTTAATTAGCAAATATAAGTGAGCATATACTATGTGCCAACCCCAGTGGAAGGAAGGGAACTTCCTGAAAGAAGAGACGTGATCTTTTCTCCTAACTCTGGGCTGATCATCGGAGCACCTGCCCAGTCCACAGACCTGCCGCCGGGCCCAGGGCTTGGCAGACCCTTCACCAACCCCCTGGCCTCACCTCATCCGCCCACAGAGCTTGCTGCCACATTTGCCAATGCCCTGGGCTGACACCAAGGCCCCTCTGTCTGCACCCAGGCTGTCTCTGGGATGACCCCTAGTTATCCAACCAGCCGGCGGGTGTTGGGGTGCCCCCTCCTAGGACGGCCTCGCCTACTTCCTCCTCCGCCTGCCATAAATGGGCAGGTTTTGCTGGAGCCTGATGCTGAGAAATGAACTCGTTTTGTGTTAAGCGCTTCTGAGCTCTGTGTACACCAGGACCACAGCAGATGTAAACACTCGGCCTCTCTTTTCCAGCCAGATAAACTTCAGGCTTTCAGGGCGGCGCGGCCCAGCACACTCAGTGTTTAACAACGGTGTCAGCTGCAGCCCTTGCTCTGGGCTAAGGTCAGTTCTCTCCTCCCTCTGAAGTCCCAGATCCTGGGCCACGGACGCTCAGGCCAGGGGACAGGGGGCGCAGGGCTCATCTCCTAAAGGGGCCAGCCTGGAACCCTCTAGCTTAGAGGCAAAGGGGGCTATCCATGAGGAATAAGTTCTGGAATGCCACAGAGACCCCGTGTCCGCCAAAAGCCCCACCCTTCCTAGGAAGACATGTGATTTCAGTTTAAGCTTCAGATCCTGTGATAACAAGGATCTACTCCCTTCACCCCTGACAGGGTGATGTTTTAAACTTCATTTATCATTTGTTATTCACTTATTCACCTGACATTTATTGAGCATCTACTATGTGCCAATATGCCAGGCATTTTACTGCCCTGCCTACTCAGAGTTGCCTGAAATCCCATCATTAGTGCTGGTCTCATTAGTTTAAGGCTTCCATATCTATCTGTGTCAGATATAGATGTAAGTAGCTATACGGATATATAATATCTATTCTATGTATAAGAGTCCCTGTCCCTCACCCCTGAGTCATATTTTAAATGTTATTCCTTTTCAACCAACCCACATTTATAGGGCACTCGTGGTGTGCTGGCAGCTCTCCTAGGCACCAGACATAAACAAGACACAGGCCAGGCCCTGAGGAGCTCCCTATCCAGGGAGGTGGCTTTGATGGGTCCCAAGAGAGAGGAGGCAGACAGACCAGTAAAGGCCGCGGAGGACAGAGGGAAGCGATCAGGGGCACGGCCTCACCTCCTGGGCAGGCAGGCATTTCACCCTCAGGGGCTCCCCCTCCTCTTCTCCAAATGGGGAACTAGATTGGGGCTCCTGGGTCCTTGAATTTCATGGACCAATCACATATCAAAAACCTAATGGCGGGTACCCTGTGGGTCACCAACTTTTTATTCCAGTAAATAAGCAATTTTAGAGAAAAAGGAAAACCAGACCAATTCCCATCTACCATCACCATTATTTCATGAAGGAAAGGACATTTTAACCCTTTAAAAAGCAGAAATGAAGACTGATCCTTCCACCCGATCCATTTCGCTGAATAACAGGCTCACTGTGTTGTCGTGGTCCTCATGCTGCCCAGTCCAAGGGAACCATGTGGTGGCTAAGAGACCCACAGACCTTCCCAGCCTAGTGCCTGTGATGCTGTGTGACTCACTGAAGTCACGACCAAGTGGCCCAGGCCCCGCAGTGCCCTCCCTCAGACACCGCTGCGGAAGCACCCAGTCCACACGCCTTCCCGGAGCCCCTCTTCTCTCCGTCTCCTTCCCTCACCCCTGCAGCTGCTCCACCTTCTCCTCCTCCAAACCCCTGAAAAAGACAGCTCCTCCCTCAACTCCAGTCTTCAGGCCTCCAGCCCAAGAGCCACAAGAACAGAGATCGCGAGGAGCACGGGCGAGCTCACACCCATGTCCCGGAGGCTGCTGCTCGGCCCGGTGCACACTGACCTGTGCTCCCCGGGCTCCCTACAGGATGCTGGGAGAGCCCGAGGCAGACAGTGCTCTGCTCTCCCCTCCTTCAGCCATTGTCTCAGCTCAGAGAGCTGCGCTGTGCAAGGCCACACCCCTTCTCGGGGCAGCACACACACCCAGTGATCCATGTGGAAGTGTAAGGCCTGGCCACCTTTGCCCAACACCAGGTGACTCTAAAGGAAAATTCTAGTCCAGAGCGACCCACGGGCTGTCCAAGGCTCTGTTTACCGCATTGTAGCTCAGCTTCCTCCTCCGCCCACTCCTGCTTCCACCTCCTTTTCCCAGGTGTGGATCCCTGACAAACAGCCTGCCCGCTAAACTCTGAATCAGGGGCACTTCCTAGAGGTTCCCAGCCTGTGCGCCAGCAGCTCATCCAATCCCGGCAGAACCGACGGCCAGCCCTTCCTCCCCCCCACCCCCCACTTCCTGGTGGAAGGGCCATCGCACACACAAACCTCCATGAGCAAATCGGCGTCTTCATGTGCCCACAGGAGCTAAAGGAATTCAGACTTTTTCTCTCTTTGAACAAAGACTAGCCTTCAAGAGCGTCATATAGCGATGGGCTCAGCAGGTCCACCCCAAGCAGCAAGGCTGGAAAAAGATTCCCAGGTGATTCTAACGTGCAGCCAAGGTAGAGAACCACTGCCCTAGAGGCTCCCTGTGCGCCATCAGCTCATCCAATCCCGGCCAGAACCGAGGGCCAGCCCTTCCCCCTCCACTTCCTGGTGGAAGGGCCATCCCACACACAAACCTCCATGAGCAAACCAGCGTCTTCATGTGCCCACAGGAGCTAAAGGAATTCAGACTTTTTCTCTCTTTTAACAAAGACTAGCCTTCAAGAGCGTCGTATACCGATGGGCCCAGAAGGTCCACCCCAAGCAGGAAGGCTGATCAGTAAGTAACCCCTTTGTCCAGGGCGGCCCCCCACCCTCACCTTCCGTGAAGCGACCAGTACACAGCTGGAAAGCTGCAAGGACACATAGCTTAAGGGAACTTCCTGGTGGAAGGGCCATCCCACACACAAACCTCCATGAGCAAACCAGCGTCTTCATGTGCCCACAGGAGCTAAAGGAATTCAGACTTTTTCTCTCTTTTAACAAAGACTAGCCTTCAAGAGCGTCGTATACCGATGGGCCCAGAAGGTCCACCCCAAGCAGGAAGGCTGATCAGTAAGTAACCCCTTTGTCCAGGGCGGCCCCCCACCCTCACCTTCCGTGAAGCTGGAAAGCTGCAAGCACACATAGCTTAAGGGGGAATAATAGCTCTAAGGTTTAATGGCTCCAAAATAGAACCCCGGTGACATATGCAATGGCGGTGGCAGGATGATGGGGGATTTGTACTATTATGGGCTTCTGTGACTGGTGACATGCTCGAGAGTGTGCCAGCCCTGCACTGTGCTGGCACCTGAAGCTCAACAAATTCAGCTACGTGGGAGCAGGAGGTGGACCAGCGAAGAGAGAGGTTGCCTTTGCTGACATCCTGCTTCCACACGTTCTGCCTCTGAGCCCTGGCCGCAGAGCAGGAGACACAAACAAGCCTCAGAGCTGTGGATGCTGCTGCTGCCGCCAAACGAGATCAAAGGCAGAGGCCCTTCAGCCAGGACAGACGTCCAAACAGAGGCTGGTGGCTTTCTCCAGAGAGGAAACAGGCTTCTGCCCCGTTGGCCTGGCCAGGACTGGGCCAGGTGTGCCTGGAGCTGACGCGGGGAGTGCAGGAGTCCCAAGAGCCCCATGACTACCGGGGAGCAGACCCTCCCCAAGGCGCAGGACACAAGCGCACGCTCAGCACAGCACGGCCATCGGTGCTAGTGAGTGCGAGCCCGCCTCTGCGTAATGAGGGACACACTCCCCCGCCTCACAGGTGTATGTGAGCAGACAAATTCCGGCTGCCTGGGAGTTAGCTGCTCTGCTCAGCGCCCACACGTGCACACAGTCAACAACCAAGAGCAGATTCCCGTGGGCAAACCCAGAGCAGCCCCAGCCAGTCCTTCCGGGACTCACGGGAGAGGCAGCGAGCCCTGACCTTGTCCTCTGTCCTCTGAGAGGGGTTAACTGAGGTCGCGGGGCCAGCAGCATTAGCGTCACCTAGAAACTCCTTTTCAGCTGGGAAAGCCAAAGTTCCAAGAAGTTAAGAGACTTGCCTGGCATCACTGGGGCTGACTCTCACCCAGTCTGGCTCCCAAGTACGTACTCCTAAGCACGTTCGACATGTAGCTCCTTGCCTGGGCTGAATATAAACACCCCACCGAGGCCCGTGCCCTTCATGCCAGCCCCCACCCCGCCACCCCCACTTCTCTCTGCCTGGCAACCAGTCCTGAATGTTTCCTCAAGAGACAGGGCTGGGCCATCCACGCAGGGTTGGGACGAGGGGCGGGAGCCAGAGCCCCATCTCATGAGCAGGCAGCACCTCTGCCAAGGCCCTCGGCCGCCCC
>NW_005369027.1:2742828-2749230 GCF_000412655.1 Myotis brandtii | reverse complement strand
AGCAGCGGGGAAGGCAGCGGTCCGCGGGCTGGCAGCCCAGCCTGCACCCCGAAGCCTGGGGAGACAGCGGCTGACCTGTGGAATCGAAGACTGCTGCTGTGTGCTCATCTGACTCAGGCCGGTTCCTGAATAATATTAGGGGGGACCTGGGTTTGCGTCCTGGCTTGTCACCAATGTACTGAGTGACTTGGGCTGGTCACATGGTCACCTCCCCTTGGAATCTGTTTTTCCATCTCTGCGGTGAAGTGGTGACTGACTGATCATTTACAAGGACATCGCCTGCTCTGAAGCCGTGTCTCAGACGCTAGACTTCCAGGTGCCATTGCAGAAGTCTGGCCGGGACCTGGGAAGCTGACATGCCAATGGCCCTGGAACCAGCTCTCCCTCAGCCGGACTCATCTCTGCTTGAGACTTGGGAGTGACCCCTGCTTTCCCTGACGTGCCTGGGTTTGCACCTACTTCTCTCTCCCCCATATACTCACACCCAGAGGATTTCTCTCCTATGGCATATCCGGGCAGGGCACCAGGGTGCGGAAGGAGCTGAGGAGCCAGACCCAGAGGCAGCCATGGGGACCTGTACTGTGGAGACTGATGCCAACATCTCCTCTGGCCTTGAGAGCAACACCACGGGCATCACCACCTTCTCCATGCCCGGCTGGCAGCTGGCACTGTGGGCTGCGGCCTACCTGGTCCTCGTGCTGGTGGCCGTGACGGGCAACGCCACGGTCATCTGGATCATCCTGGCCCATCAGAGGATGCGCACGGTCACCAACTACTTCATTGTCAACCTGGCCCTAGCCGACCTCTGCATGGCCGCCTTCAACGCTGTCTTCAACTTCGTCTACGCCAGCCACAACATCTGGTACTTCGGCCGCGCCTTCTGCTATTTCCAGAACCTCTTCCCCGTCACGGTCATGTTCGTCAGCATCTACTCCATGACCGCCATCGCCGCAGACAGGCAAGAGGCAGAGGGGTTGGGAGAAGCTGGGGGGAGCTGGCTCACACTGCTGGGGCTCAGACGGGGCTGGTGACTGAACCCAGGGAATTGCCTCCCAACCTGGTCATGATCCAAACCTACACATCGGGAAGGCAGGGGACTGTGGGGCTGAAGCAGGTGAGGTGAAGGCTAGACTCAGGGAGAACTTCACACCAGATGGTTGTTCAAGGCAGGGCAAGAGTGGCAGTGTTTAAGGAACTTTCTGGAGTGTTCTACTCTGAAGTTGCTCTTTGCTGTGGGGTCTGTCTTTTGCTACAAGGAAATTGCTCATACAGTTTTCCTACTACTAGAGAGATTATACGAGGGGGGGTTTAATATTGCATGCAGTTAGCATATCATTACACGGAGACCATTATTTTCCCGTGCCTGCTGTCAGGGGCTGCAGACTGACTTCTGCTGAAGGGGTCGGGGAGGAATGGAGGAGTGATCAGTGGGCAGATACGAGATCCTTGTAAACTGGGCGCTGGGGCAAGCAGGGCCAGGTGTGAATGCAGAGGGGGACTGTGTGCCCCTGGGGGAGTGTGGTTGAGACAAACAAAAAGAAACAGAGAAAAGACACCAGACGGTATGGGAGGCAGGGTGGGAGCCCGGACCCTCGGAGACGCAGACTCCTGGTCAGGATGGTTTGATGCGGCTCACGGTTTCCCAGCCCAACCCAACTACCCCGGCAACCTCTCACCTACAGCAGCTCACTTCTCTGCTCTTGGCTGTTTTATTATAGTTTCTCTGAAGATTTCATTTGAGAAATTTGTTTCTACTAATTAACAACAAAAAGAAAGTTTTAAGACCATTCATCTAGACCAGTGGTTCTCAACCTTCCTAATGCCATGACCCTTTAATGCAGTTCCTCATGTTGTGGTGATCCCCAACCATAAAATTATTTTCGTTGCTACTTCATAACTGTAATTTTGCTACTGTTATGAATCGTAATGTAAATATTTGATATGCAGGATGTATTTTCATTGTTACAAATGGAACATAATTAAAGCATAGTGATTAATCACAAAAACAATATGTAATTATATATGTGTTTTCCGATGGTCTTAGGAGACCCCTGTGAAAGGGTCGTTCGACCCCCAAAGGGGTCGCGACCCACAGGTTGAGAACCGCTGATCTAGACACACGTTCTAATTTTGCATCCAGGGAAACTGAGGCTAGAGAGATGTTCAGGATCCCCTGCCGTCAGCCAGCAAGTCAAGGGCAGGACCGGGTGACCGGAACCCAGACACACACACCACTGCCACCACAAAAAAGACCCTTAACACCCCCCGGATATAACTGAAAGTCCCACTAAGATTTTCTTCCTTTTACTCAACAAGTATTTTGAGTGTGTCGTCTATTTCAGGCATTGGGAATATACAGCAATAGGAGACAATAGTCCCCAAATCATGACCTCATAAAAGCTTCCTTTTTAAAACTTCCAGGAGACCAGGCAGGAGGCTGTTGAATAGTAATCCAGGTGAGAGAGGAGGGTGGCTCCGGTCAGGGTGGTAAAGTGGAGACTTGTCCATTCATTTCTTCAGTCATTCCTATGTTCAATGCCTACTATGTAGAGATGCTGTTCTGGGCATTGAAGGGGGCGGGAAGAACAGAGAAAAATGCCTGCCCTGGTGAGAAGTTAAATAATAAATGCATGCATAAATAAATTATCCATGGCATGTGGAGTCCCAGTTCGCCGGGACTCCAGCAGTGCTATGGGGAATGTTAGGAAGGGGAAGGGAACCCGAGGTGCTAGCGGGGGTGTGTTGGGGTGGGGACAGGTTGTAGTGTTAGACACGGCGTCAGAACTGGACTCGTTGTGAGGGTAGGATTTGAGCAGACAGAAGGGAGGCGAGAGAATGAGCCTCCCGGGCTCTGGGGAAGGAATGTTCCAGGCAGCAGGCGCAGCAGCAGCCACAGCCCGCGGCAGGAGCATGCCTGGGGGGTGTGGGGAGCAGCACGGAGCGAGTCCTCACCAAGACCAAGACGGGGCGGAAATGCTCTTGGGCACAGTTGGTTGCTCACTTCATGCCCCAGACTTCAAGGCATACAGCTCAGGGCAAGGGCCAAGTAAATAATAAATAACAAATAAATAAGTAATAAATAACACGTGAAGCTGGTCCTACTGTCCACGGCCGCTCCTCTGTAATAGACCACGAAGAAAAGCTCTCCTCTCCCACCCCACCTCCTAGAGCAGGAAGGACACCTAAGCCTACCCGTTGACTCTGGTCACCTACATCATCGATGGGGATGCAGAATCCTCAAGAACCTTGAGGACCCAGCCAGTGTGGCTCTGTGGTTGAGCATCAATTCATGAACCAGGAGGTCACAGTTCAATTCTTGTTTGAGACCCATGCCCGGATTGTGGGCTCGACACCCAGTAGGGGGCATGCAGGAGGCAGCCGACTAATGATTCTCATCATTGATTTCTTTTTCTTTTTCTTTCTTTTCTTTCTTTCTTTCTTTCTTTCTTTCTTTCTTTCTTTCTTTCTTTCTTTCTTTCTTTCTTTTTTTGGCTTCAAAAAACTTTATTGTTTTATTTGGTCCAATGCACGGGGGAGGGCTTCAGGGTGTTAAAAGAATGGCTAATAGTTTTGGGGAGAGGCTCAGGTTAAAGCCAGACACCAGGGGATGCAGAGGGGCCCCTCAAAGGCCTCTGGGCTCCAAAGGCTCCTAGTTGTGCTTGAGGGTGAGCCGTTCGAAGAGACTCTCGCCCAGCCCAGCCCCCCGCCCAGCCTGGGGGCTGCAACCAGCGGAGGTGAGTCAGGTGTCGCCCATCTTCTTGATGAGCTTCACCTCCTCACCCTGGAAGTGGTTCTGCAGGAAGTCACAGAGGTCTGTGTGGGTAGAACCAGGGCCTGCAGATCCAAAGGGCCTGGTTCCGGTTCCTCTCCAAGGCCAGGGCGGCTCCATGGCGTCCTGAGTTTTGCCCGCTCACTTTGGGCGGCTTCAGTGCGTCCTGGAGGAGAAGGCGGCCTCCGCGCTTGTTTTGCAGCTTTAAGAGACGCTCAGGGCCCTCGTGCTTCTCCTCCGCCAACTCGGGGAAGAAGCGGCCCCCGCCCCCAAAAGCTACACCCTTGTGGTCAAAGTGGAAGCCCCGAGAGAGGGAGGTGTGGGGCCCGCAGAGGCAGGCTGGCCGGGCGGTGGACCACAGCCGCCTCCTCGGTGGAATAATTCTGACGAATTTGGGAGCTCATGGGTGTTCGGCAATAAGGAGTTAAGGTGGAAAAACAAACAAAAACAAAACGTGTGCTGGCTGGTCCTGGAGGTGCTTCTGAAGGTGGTGACTGGTAAGACGCAGGAGGGTGACCGGAGGCTGGAAGAAGGGGTGTCCCTGGGTCTGTTCTGTCCAAACACTGTGGAAGCAAAAGACAGATCCGGGACCGCCGAGGGCACTGCCATCATTGACGTTTCTATCTCTCTCCTCTCCCTTTCTGCCATCATTGACGTTTCTATCTCTCTCTCCCTCTCCCTTTCTCTCTGAAATCAAAAAATAATATATTTACTTTTTAAAAGACAGAAGGGTCAAAAAAAAAAAAAAAAAGATGAACCTTGAGGAACATGGCCTACTTCTCCTGCTAAGGTACTCGGCCTGGGTCCGGGCTGTGGAGGGGTAGGTCTGGCCCGGGGCCAGGCCACAGTCAAGGGAGAAGGTCAGTGTCACAGGGTGGGCAGGGCTGGGTCAATAGTCATCTAGTCCAGAGGTGCACCAGCTGTGACCGTGGACTGTGAGCGAAATATGAGGGGGTCATGAATTTAGATGGGGGGTCGCAATTACCAATGTAGGCAGCACACCACGGTTCGCTGGGACTCCAGCAGGGCCTGGGACTGTCACCAATAGATACCGGTATCACAGGTACTTCTGTTGTGCAGAATCTCAAAGTATCGCCTACACTCATCAATCACTACTTCAAAATCACCATAGTTTCCAGACCTGCTGGTAGATCTTGTTGTTTAGTGGATGGATAAAGAAGCAGACATATTACTATAATGCCCCAACTTTATTTTATATTTTAATGATGTTATTTCAGTGTAACTGATTGTCTTCATAATCCTGTGTGCTATACCGCAAAGGGTCACACAGGCAGGCTGTTCCATCACCAGAGGAAGCCAGGGAAGGTGCTGGACAGTGCACTGGCCACATGCAGAGGGCATTGAATGCCGCGTTTAAAGGTTTGGGCCTGTGCTGTCCGATAACGGAGCTGTGGCCGTATGTGCCTATTTAAGTTCTAATTAATTAAAACTGCCTGAACAGGACAGTGCATATAGAGAGCGTTTCCACCATTGCAGAAGGCTGGCGGCAGCGCTACTGTGGGCTCTGTCCAGGGGACTGCTGGGCTCTGCTCAGGTTTCTGAACAGAAGAGGGACTGGCCTAGGGCTGAGCTTCAGACAAATGTCCAGAGATGGACTTCCAATATGACCACACTGCTCTCTTGTGGCCACGGAGAGCAAGTCCATTCTCAAAGGGAGGCATGTACTGGGGGTCTGGGCTGGGGTTTAGGCCACAGTGTGCCATGTGGCTGTGGGAAAGCCAGCAGCCCAGCTGGCTCTCTGCAGGTCACCAGCAGCATGTGGGGAACGGGGCTAGAGGTGTGGGCCTGCAGTGGGGGAGCAGGAGGGGCTGGTGTGACAGGAAGGCGCCCACTGCTTATACTGTCCCTTGCTCACAGGTATATAGCCATCGTCCACCCCTTCCAGCCACGGCTCTCAGCCCCTGGCACCAGAGCGGTTATTGCTGGCATCTGGCTGGTGGCCCTGGCCCTCGCCTTTCCCCAGTGTTTCTACTCCACCATCATCATGGACCAGGGAGCCACCAAGTGCGTAGTGGCCTGGCCCGAAGACAACGGCGGCAAGGTGCTCCTTTGGTAAGGCCTGGGGGTGGGGGAAGCATGGGTGTGTGTACATGTGCATACACCTGCCAATGTGTGTGCTTGTGTGTTTGCACACACATGCATGTGCACATGTGTAGGATGTGCATGTGGGTACACACATGTGTCGGTGAGTGTACTTGGGATTATGTGAGTACACGTGTAAACTACAAGTAACATCAAGTACTAAGTGTCAGGCTTGTTCTAAGTATATTACATATATGAACTCATCTACTTCTCTTAATATTATGGGATATGTATTATTATTATTCCCATTTTTCAGATGAGGAAACTGAGGTGCTAATAAACTAAGTAATGAGCCCTAACCAGTTTGGCTCAGTGGATAGAACATCGGACTGCGGACTGAAGGGTCCCGGGTTCGATTCTGGTCAGGGACATGTACCTTGGTTGCGGGCACATCCCCAGTGGGGAATGTACAGAAGGCAGCTGAATCGATGTTTCTCTCTCATCGATGTTTCTAACTCTCTATCCCTCTCCCTTCCTCTCTGGAAACAAATCAATAAAATATATTTTAAAAATAAAAATAAATAAATAAA
>NW_005369027.1:2719223-2742679 GCF_000412655.1 Myotis brandtii | reverse complement strand
ATCCCTTCGATCAGGATGTGCGCCCTTAAACGAGAATATGGATGCGTGCACATGTGCTTGTGACACTGCGTGTGCAGGTGCGCTGCCCCACTCATGTCTGTGAACATTTGTGTATAAGTATGTGGGTGTGCTTGTGGGCATGTGTGTGCACACAGGTACAGTCAGGAATGTGTGTGTAGGTCTGTGTTTGGGGGCGGGCACTGTAAAAGCTCTGGCCACATGGATCAGGGTATTGAGCAGGAAGGAAGGGCAGGGGATGCAGCCTGGATGTTTTGGGGGGATGCCTGGGGCCTGCCTGTGCTGAGGTGGGCGCCAAGGGCTCTGGGGGGGGAGGGTAAACGAACCTCAGCGTGGTCCAGCTGCTGTGTGTCCCGGGTAAGCCCTTCCCCTTCTGGGCCTCCACATGCCTAGTCCTCATGGCGTGGCTTCCTGACGCCCAAGCGTGGCATGGTCGGTTGTAGAGGATGAAGAACTGGTTGGGGGCTTGGAGTCCTACTCTGTCCCTGCTGCTGGAAGACCCTTTGTAGACTCTTAACCTCTCTCTCAAATGGGGGTTATTAGTGGAAGGACCTTGTCCAAGGGCTGCTGTGAGCACATAGGAGAAAATGCCCAGAAGCCCCAGCACCATGCCTGTCACGGAAGTGGCGCCTCAGTACGTGGCGGCATAAATAGGGGACAAACGACCACAAACCTGGAGGTCGCAGGTCTAGTCCAACAAGGACCCAGCTGCCCGAAGCATGAGGATCTGAGCTGAGGGCTGCCAGGTCACCATGCAACACAGCCCCGTTCCTGCCTCCTCTAACACCCGCCCTCCAACACCACCCCTTCCTGGTCCCCATCTGCCCCCGGCACCCGCCAGAAGAGGGCGGCGCTGTGGCCTCAGTATTGGTGAAGGCGCCATTCCTCTGAGAAGCCTGTTCCTGGGGACTGTTGAGTTTCGAGGGCAGGCCCTGCCGGGGGTCTCATCCCTACCCTGCACCCCACCTTCTCAGAAGGACTCCCGGCTGCAAAGCCGGTCCCGTAGTGACGGGTTCGCATTTTCTGGCTCAGGGAGGGATGGAGAGCAGACTATTCCGGGACTGACCACTGGGAGGCGGTGTTCCCCACGTTATCACCGGCCTCCCCTCCCTGAGAAGGGCCAGTGGGAAGGAGGGTACGAGCACCTGCTCCTGGGTCTGGTGCACACCCACGATTCAGGCAACACTTGTACACACCTGTGATTCTGGAAGGAGAGATTCCGAATTGTGAGTAGCAATGGGGGCGGAGAAGTAATTTTACTTCCTCCTTTGTGCTTAATGACATTTTAAGTTTTAAACAAATGTATGACTTGGTTAACTTCTTCCTTCCTACTTACTCCCTTTTTGGTGCTTGTCTATCATGGGCGGACGCAGGGCTAGCACTGGTTCCCTCCTGCAGCCGGAGAGCCTCTGTGGGCAGGTGCTGGCTGATGTTGCCTTCATTTATTTATTTATCTTCCTTAACTCAAACTAAGGCCTGAGGTGGGGGTGCCAGGGGCGACCCGAGGGCAGCTCAGGGGCGCCCGCGGGGTCCTGGGGACTGAGCGCTGGCGGAGGCCGAAGTCGCCCCCGTACCACCGGTGCCCAGGCCCTCCCTTGGCTCTCCCTCCAGGTACCACCTCGCCGTGATCGCCCTCATCTACTTCCTGCCCCTCGCGGTGATGTTCTTCGCCTACAGCGTCATCGGCTTCACGCTGTGGAGACGCGGGGTGCCCGGGTACCATGCTCACGGAGCCAACTCCCAGTACCTGCAGGCCAAGAAGAAGGTGGGCTGGTTGCGGGGCTGGATGGGGAGGGGCGGGGCCCGAAGCCGCTCTTCTGGGCTCCGGGCCCGCCCTCAGGGGGGCGCCACAGAGCACAGGAGCCACAAGTCCTGGCCGGAGCCTGAATTCGTTCTTCCAGGACAGGCCGACGTGCCCTTGGTCTTTAGCTAAACACAACGTTAAAGGAACTTCCCAGAATGTTAGGAAAATCGGGAAATCCTAAAGCCCCACAGAATTTCAGAGACCTCCAAGCACCTTAGAATGACAGTAAAATCTTACACCGTTGAGTAATCAGAAGTTGAATTTAAGAAGTCCCGCAGAACTACAGGAGGCTCCTTGCTAGGATCCCAGGAGAATTCTCTGATCCTGGAACTGCAGCCCTCAGAGATCATGGAGGTTGGGCTGCCTCCCGACAACATCATCCGCCTTCAGTATCCAAAGGAAGGGCCAGTGTTCCCCCTCCTCCCTCCCACGCAGGCCCCCAAAGATCCTGGTGCAGGCTCAGAGCTCCTCCTTGCCTTGCCCGCTTCCTGTGAGGCAAGCAGGGAGGTGATAGGTTAATCACATCGTGCATCAGGTCGAAGTCTCAACTTATCATCTACTATTTAGACATTTTCAGGGCAATTCGGGGAGATGGTTGGGTATAGGACACCATGTGGGTGTTCCTCTGCATGGAGAGCTGGTCTCCATTTGCCAGCCCAGGCCTGTCTTCCATCCCTCATGGGGTACTGGGCCATGCTCAAGGGCACCTGCTGAAACCAGCCATGTGGGGGGGGGGGCGGTCAGCCGGGCCCTGGGCACAGGCTGGGGTCCCAGGTTGGAGCCTCATACCTATGGATAGAAGGGCTGTGGCAGATACAGTCCCCAGGGAGGGCAGCAGAACTGGAGACCCATAGCTGGCATAGGGACTCCCCAAAGGATGGGGTTAGGAGTGAGTCTCATCCACAAGGGATCCAGGGCGCCTGTTAAAGAAAGTGGCCACTGAGTTGGGATTCTGGGAGTGAGGACTTCAAAGGAAAGACAGCAGGGTGGGCAGAGGGAGAGGCTGAGCAGAAGCCCCTACACGGAGGGCCCAGGAATGTCTGAGCAGCGGATGCCCCAGGGGACTGAGGCCATAGAGGTAGACAGGACCTGCTTGTTGAGGGCTTCCCAGACTGGCAAGAGGGCACCCCGCCCTGCCCCAGGGAGGACGGGGGTTCGGGGCTTCCAGGTGAGGGGTGACCTAAGCCTTTCCCCGCAGTTTGTGAAGACCATGGTGGTGGTGGTGGTGACGTTTGCCATCTGCTGGCTGCCCTACCACCTCTACTTCATCCTGGGCAACTTCCAGGAGGACATCTACTGCCACAAGTTCATTCAGCAGGTCTACCTGGCGCTCTTCTGGCTGGCCATGAGCTCCACCATGTACAATCCCATCATCTACTGCTGCCTCAACCGCAGGTGAGTCCTCATCCGGCCCCTCTCCTCAGCCCTCAGGGCCCCAAGGCCGGGCCCTGCCTGGCCTTCCCTGAGCACCTTGAGCCTGTGCCCCTGTGTCCTTGTGCCCCCTAATCCCACATGGGATTGCCATCCTCACAGTGAGCCCACAGCACCCTCCTCCTGGTGTGAGCCCACCTCCTCCCCAAAGCCTTGCCCCATTGTTCTCACCATGTGCCTGCTCCTGCTCTCTTCTGAGGTTACATCTGGAACAAGGAGAGGGAGGGACCGAGAGATGGAGGGAGGTGGAGAAGCAGAGGCAGAAGGACAGACAGAGAGAGAGGAAGGAAGGAGACAAGTAAAGACTTCATCTGTTCTGACATTTTTAAAAAATATTTTTATTGATTTCAGAGAGGTAGAGAGAGGGAGAAAGAGAGATAGAAACATCAATGATGAGAGAGAATCATTGATTGGCTGCTTCCTGCACACCCCACACGGGGGATTGAGCCCACAACCTGGGCATGTGCCCTGACCAGGAATCAAACCGTGACTAGGTCGCGCTCAACCACTGAGCCATGCCGGCGGGGCTGCTCTGACACTTTTAAGAGCTCCTGCAATGAGAAGAACCAAGGACTGTCCTTGGGCGAGGAGAGCACCAAGCAGTGGGGAGCATGCGATCGGAGACCCAGAGCCAAGCCTGGCGGAGGGGCAGCCTGCTCCCTGGGAAGATCACGGTGCATTTCCTGCCCTGAGGGGCGTTCGGGGCAGCTGGGATGTGACTTTGGCAGAGACAGCCAGGGAGGATGGAGCCACGGCCTCAGTCCTCCCTGACTCCACCTGGTTCCCCCCACTGTGCTGCTGGGGAAGCAGAGCCGCAGAGACGGGCTGGCATTCGCTCTGGGCACTTGGAGAGGTGGGAGGAGCGGGGCCAGGCAGAAACCCCAGCACCCAGGAGCCCTGCTTGCAGAGCAGGCCATGCAGCCTCAGAAACCCCGAAGGTGGGGTCAGGCCAGAGGAGCTGAGAGGTGGACACCGAGTCTGACCTTAGCTGAGAGTGATATGGGCAAGGTTAGCCCTGGGCCTCTTGGCTCATGCCTTTTTGTCACCTCCCTGCCCACGTGTCCAAGCCGCTCGTGCCATTAGGGTCTTTGTTGCTCAGACATCCTGCCCACCTGGGGAGGGCCAGAAGGACGTGAGAAAACTATAGTGTTTTGAGTGTTTAACAGGTGCCAGAACCCTCAATTGCCTCCTGCAAGGTAAGCAGATAATCGAGGGAGGGAGGTGTTCATTCCCATTTTACAGATGAGGAAACTGAGTCTCAGAAAAGATGACTTTTTTCCTAAACTCACACAGCAAGCAGTGGAGCCAGCATCCATGTCTCTCCAAGACCTGTAATCCTATCCCCACACAACACATCTCTCTTGCACGCAGCTTGCAGGAGAACTTGGGGACAGGGACTGTCACTCGAGGGGCCACCAGCACGCAGTGTCTGCTACCCGAGGACACAGTCGCCAGGGCTCTGCTTCCCCAAGGGACTCCATCCTTGTCCTTCCGGTTATTCAGGCCAAGAACCTGGGAGTCATCCTTGATCTCCTCTCGCATGCCACCTCCCCTGAGACAAGTTCTGAGTCATTCAGTGTTTGATGACACTGGTGCTCCCGGCAGGGACCTTTGTGGAGACTATGACCACCAAGGGGCTGTGTGCCTGGCACTGTTCCAGGCACTTGGGAGACACCGGTGAACAGAAACAACGCTCCTTCCCTCCGGGAGCTGACATTCTAGTGAGGGGGCCAGACAACAAGCAGACATAGTGAGTACATGAGACATGAGGTGGTAAGTCCTACGGAAAAGAGAAAACACAAGAGCTGGGTGAGGGAGGACAGGAAGGGCTGGGGGAGGTAGAGGGCATGGGGTACAATTTCACAGGGTGGTCAGGGTAGGCCTTCTGGAAGAGTCTTTTGAGCAAAGACTTGAGGGTCGAGTGGACCATCTGGGAAGAGTTCTAGGCCGAGGGAACAGCCAAGGCAAAGGCCTTGGGGCCAAGGGAAGGACTTGGCTGGTACTCTGACCTGGGGCGCCCTGTGGGGCTGAGCCCAGGAGACACGCTCTGATGTCCCTTTGAAAAGAATCAGTCTGGCAGCTGTGCCGGAAGTGGACCACAGCGCGGCAAGGGGAAAGAGGGAGACGATGGTTAGGCTAGTGCAGGAATCCAGGCGAGAGACGGTGCGTTTAGACTGGGGTGAGACGTGGTGAGTCTGGATATTGCTAAGGCAAAGCCAACAGAGTGGATGGAGGGGAGGTGGCATGCGAGAGGAGATCAAGGATGACTCCCAGGTTCTTGGCCTGAATAACCGGAAGGACAAGGATGGAGTCGTCAGTTGTCAGGAACTGAGATGCGGAGGACAATGAGGAAGGGGTGTGGGGAGGGTGATGGTTAGCTCAGGCGGGGACGTGCTGAGCGTGGGTGCGAGGGGCAGAGGCCCCACACCCACAATAAAGGCATTTTTGGGTCACACCGTGGAGTCTTGTAGAGCCACAAGGCAAGGAGCTAAAGTCAGACCTGCTCTTCTGGACCATGGAACCGTGTGGTTCCTGGGAACAGTCAGTAGTTCTCTCCCCTTCTCGGCAGTCACGCAGGGTCTCAGCTATTTCTCTTTCTCCCCGACAGGCCAGTGCTCGCTATACGCCAGCCCATTCCCTCCACTCCCGATCGGCTTCCTCCTATCCCTAAGTTGTATGTGGATCTCTAGTGACATCTCAGTGATGCCGAGGAGAGAGTTATTTTTTATGCAAACGTACCCAAACTTCATAGTTCCAAGTGTATGTTTTCTTGGGAGAGCACCCTTATTCCACCCAACATTGCCAAAGCCCCAATTTTTTTAAGACTCCTATGAACATTCCTTTAGAAGTCCGTGAACAAGCCAAACAAGAAAACCTGTTGTTTCTATATAATTTATACTTGGTTTCTTTTTGTCTGTTGGTTATAACAAGTGGTGTACTTCGGCTCAGTCACCCACTTCCATCACTAGACTTAGCTTCCGATTACTCCTGGCTATTTCAAAAAAATCAAGTCTACTAAGGACAGTGTCTCCTAAAGATAGGACCCCTGAGCAGTGGGAGCTCCTGGGAGTGAGGCAGTGACTTTCCTCAAGGGGAGCTGGGCTCCTGGAGGCGGGGGAAGCCACACGACAGCTCCTGTCACTGTCCCCTCACCCCCTGCTCCAGCTGCCCTCCATCCCTCCAGGTTTCGCTCTGGATTCCGGATCGCTTTCCGTTGCTGCCCATGGGTCACGCCAACCGAGGAGGATAAGATGGAGCTGAATCACACGCCCTCTCTCTCCAGGAGGGTCAACAGGTGTCACACTAAAGAGACTTTATTCATTAGTGGGGATGTGGCCCCATCTGAGGCTACCAGTGGGCAGGCTGGGGGTCCCCCAGATGGGGTGACTTCTGAATCCTGAAGCCTTGTGCCTGGCTGCAGGGTGAGGCTGACACCCTCTGAGAAGCAGCAGGTCAAGAGACGAGATGTGAAAATCTGGCCCATGCCTCACCCTTCAATACGTGGATGGAAAAACAAGACGGGTCTGGGAACTCTACAGCGGATGCTGACTTTAAGGGGACCTAGCCTTCCCTCTCAGTGCTTCGGGGGATCCAATAGGAGCCAAAGAAGACAGTCTGAGCGAACACATCTAATCCAGGGGCAAGCTCAGACGCCTTCCTGGGCATACAACATCATTTGTAAATTGGACCCAGTATAAAAGGAGAACTGCCAATATGATGATAAAAGGCCATTGGTTTCCAGTGTTGGGGTAACAGGGAATAGTGGGGACTGTGGCAAATGAGAGGACATAGGTATCCAACGAGGACAGTAGCTGATCGGCTCTGGACAAATGCTGCCATGTGGTAATGGGAGCTCATTGTTGCCAGATCTAAATCCAGAGAAGCCAGAAATCCAAAACGTGTGAGGCTTCCGGACTTGCTGCATTTGGCTCACATGTTTATAAATGTTGGGTAAACAAAACAAAACTCACCTGTGGGCAGCACCCAACAAGACACTGATTCTTCTCCGGTGAAAAGAAGGTCAGAAGGTTCTTGTTTTGCAAAGCATCACCTGTGAGTCAATCCGAGGCCTCTCTGCTCAGCATCTAAGAACTCAGATCCAGGTCAGTAGAGATGGTGGTAAAGAGTCAAAGGAATTGAAAACTGGGAAGAAAATGAGGCAAAGGGAGCCCCAGCTGTGCTGCCTCAGACAAGTCACTCTGACCCTCGGCTCTTCCTCTCCCCGCGGCGGCCTCCCCGCGGCGGTGGCGGTGAGGATGGCGGAAGTGGTGCCTATAAACTACCAGGCCAAGCACAGGTTAAGCGCTTAATAGACAGCAGCCATGGCCTTTGTTACTAGCATGCCGGCCATCTTACAGAATGGCGCCTGCAATCAGCAACACAACTCTCACCCCCACTTCCACAGCAAGAAGGTGGCAGCCAGAAACCACCAACTGTCCCGACGCCCGGACAGCTCCAGGCCTGGCCCAAAGGCACCCGCCCCACCCCCGGCTTGCCAACTCGCCCTCTACACCGCAGGATCCCTGCAGAAGAACCAAGATTAATGTTGTGTTCTCCACAAAGATCACTGTGCACAGGCATCGGCACTGCCCAATAAAGGGACTGGTCTCACCACACCAAGGGAGCATGCGGTCAGTCCTGGGGGGGCCACCCGTCCGGGGGGGACACCCAGAGCTGTAGCCATGGCTTGGGAGGCTCACGTGCCCTCCGTCACAGGCACCAGAATGCGGACTGATGTGGGATCCTCCAAAGGGACGGGCTGTGGGAGGATCCAAAATGGAACAGCGGCCTCAAGGCTGAGGAGGGGTAGGGACGCAAGGGTCAGCTAAGGGCCAGGCTCCTGCGGAAGGGGTTAATGTCAGGTGGGGGAGAGGAGAGTGCAGCCACCCTGTGCCCAGGCTGCTGCAGGACTTCAGCATGTCAGAGTTGGGCCTCGGTCCGCCATCCTCTGGATGTCAGAGTTGGCAGAGAGGTGCCGAAGGCAGATCTGCTTGGGGTGGCAGGGGAGGCGGATGTGGCCCGGCCTCTCATTACACCCAGACAGCCCCGGAAGCCAAGTGGACTTTTTTCCTTGTTCCCACAGCAAGTGAGGAGGCCAGGCTGCAGGAGGACAGAGGGCATCCCTTTACCTGGGACGGGGGCTGCAGGAGGACAGAGGGCATCCCTTTACCTGGGACGGGGGCTGCAGGAGGACAGAGGGCATCCCTTTACCTGGGACGGGGGCTGCAGGAGGACAGAGGGCATCCCTTTACCTGGGACGGGGGCTGCAGGAGGACAGAGGGCACCCCTTTACCTGGGACGGGGGCTGCAGGAGGACAGAGGGCATCCCTTTACCTGGGACGGGGGCTGCAGGAGGACAGAGGGCATCCCTTTACCTGGGACGGGGGCTGCAGGAGGACAGAGGGCATCCCTTTACCTGGGACGGGGGCTGCAGGAGGACAGAGGGCATCCCTTTACCTGGGACGGGGGCTGCAGGAGGACAGAGGGCACCCCTTTACCTGGGACGGGGGCTGCAGGAGCCTCTCCCCAGGACAGGACCCTGGGGCTGGAGCAGGTGCTGGAAGACCCGGGGAGAGGCTAGCCCTGACGCAGCAGGGAGAGACCACAGGAGTCCAGAGGAAGGCGGGGGCTAAAGCACGCGATCTTCACCTCAATTCCCCCCTTGACCAGGCGGCCACAAAAATCCCCAGGGTTTGGTTTTGGCCGCTCCATGTCCTCCCCGGTCCCCGGCCATCAAGCATCACTCAGGTCTTTGAACTGGTACAAAGTTTACTAGGTCATACGACATGGCTCACAGAAGCGAAGGGACATTCCAATGAGGGCACTGTTTTGTTGTTGGTTCCTTTTACACAGGAGACAAGACACTTTGCCACAGGACCTTGCACCTCCCCCCCAAGACAGAATGCAAGACAGTCACAACGTGGCTACGACCAGGTCCACAGACACACAACCCAGTGGCATGGACACGCCCGGACGGGAACCTTGGGAGGCCAGCAGTGGGTGCTGGGACGGGAGGAGGCGGCGAGCGCCCCTGGGCGGAGCACAGGCAGTGTCTGCTGGTGATAATACATTTCACACGGGGGTTCGTCCCCAAGGACAGGCTGCAGACGCCCATGAGGCCTGTCGGATGGTGTGACTTGTCATCTCAGGCCAATAAATAACGTTGGACGAATGCATAAATTAGAATGGACACCACGACACTTCACACGTGGGGAACAGACGGCCAGGGTGAAATCAACTCATGCAGAGTGGCAGGGAGGTGAGGAGGGCCCGGAGGTGAGAGGTATTATCAACAGCACACACTCGATTTTGTACCCTACGTTAGGCGCCAGTGGTCGGCGTTTGCTCTCCTCCCGCTGTGGCAGTGGCGGGCTCTGGTGCTGGCGTCTCCCAGCTCCACTCGCTGGGAGATTCGGGGGGGTCGCTGCTTGGAGAGAGAAGTAAGTGTTGGAAGGGCAGCAGGCTGGGGTCCGGGGCTCTTAGCTGCCCCGTTCATCCCGGAGCCGGACGCCCACTGCCGTGATGAGGGCAGCTCCCTTGCCACTGCCATCTTCGGACAGGAGGAAGGACACGTTACACTTTGGTGACAGTTCCTTCACGGTTTGGTGCATGATTCTGGAGAAGCTAAAAAAGAGAAGAAAAGGGTAGGTAGGATAAGATGAAAAGAGCCGCTGGATCCACCTGAAGATGTTAAAGGACTCTAATAATAAGGAGGGCAAACAAGACAGGAGGGGCTGCTTAGCAGCAGCTGGGGCTTATTGAGAATGGCAGGTGGATTTACAATCAATCCTATGATTACAATTCTCAGCTGAGAATCAAAACCAAACTACCCTGTACAGCATACAAGGGCCAGGGCATGAATAATACACTGAGACACGCCTGTCCTCAAAGACACACCTTGAGGTTCCTAGAGGACCAAAAACCAAGAGCTGTGCGAGGGCCTCCATGGGCAGGAAATCACCTGCCCACAGCTGCAGCCCTCGGACCCCCCAGCCCATCACCAGCTACAGCCCAGCACCAGAAGCCAACAGGGGGAGGCCTGCTAGTGAAGGAGAATCTCTAAATGAGAGGTGACTCGAGGTTCTTGCATTTTTTGTTGAAAATGAGACAGACCAGACTGAGGATGCTCAGGACATGGGGGCTCTCAGAGGTCACGTGGACTGCCCTTTGCTGAACACCTACCATTTACCTACACTTTATAGACATAATTTCCAGTCCTGCCAGCAGCCATTATCCCATGAGGAAGGTGAGACTTGGCAAGACTGAGCAACTGAACACGGCTTCCAAATGATGGTGCCAGGATTAAATCCAGGTGTGTATGGCTCCAAAGCCTAGCTCTAAACCACACCTGGGTGCTACCTCAGGTGAGGAAGAGGGTGGCTATTAAGGTGGAGCCAGACAGACGGGTCCATCACCAGCCATGGCCATGAGGTAAGCAGGAAGTGCCCATGATGAGTTGGGTAACGTTGCTGTTAAGTAGGGTGACATTATGGCCTGGTGTAGCTGGGATGGTCCCAGTGTAATTATTAATAGCACTCTCTTCGCTGACAAAAGCATCCAAGAGTTCAGACAGTAAATTATATGGTCACTATTCACAAGAGCCAAGTTTTGGGACGCGCTTGGCACAAAGAGCAGATGAGGTGTCGGGCACTTGACTGAAAGAAGTTCCTCCCCAGCCCCTCGCTGCTACAAGCCCAGAGCCAATAGGACTCCTGTGTCTCCTGACAAGCTGATTTAGCAGATGAACAAGACAATGAGCCCTCCTCCCCCTTCCTTCACTCCCTCTCCCCACTTACCAAACAGCCTCCTGGCCAGGCTGCAGCTACCCAGGCTGATGGGGCGGCCCACACCCCTCTCTCCCTCCTTTCCTGCTCCCCACCTGGACTCCGCCCGACCTAAATGGGCCCAGGAGGAGCGGGGAGAGGGACACGCCATGGCCCCGGTGTAAGCTGGCCAGGTAAAGCGCTAATCTGCCTCTCGGTTAAACTTCAGAGCAGTCCACGACCTCATCCCAGCTCAGCCCCAGTCCCTGAGCGCACAGCCGTCAGGTGAGGCATTTTCCTGGTGGGACTCACATCCCGATGCCCCATAACCATCAAAGGACCTCGCAGCCCAGGGAGCTCTGCCCATCCCAACCGGAAGCCCCACTCACTGCGGATGAAGCTTGTAGAGAGTTCCATCCACCCCCACGGTCACGTCG
The DNA here is from genome assembly GCF_000412655.1 of Myotis brandtii. NCBI lineage: Eukaryota > Metazoa > Chordata > Mammalia > Chiroptera > Vespertilionidae > Myotis > Myotis brandtii. The sequence continues at coordinate 2,731,226 of NW_005369027.1, read as the reverse complement.
AGATGGTCCAGCCCTCTGTTTTCTCGGATCTTATCCACCACGGCAGCCATGCCTGCACCACACAGCTGCGCGGCCCTCCTGGACACCACCCCGCACACGGTCTTGACGAGGATACTGTCGTCGCAGGTGCTGTTCAGGCCCAGCTGCTGCAGGATGGCCCGGACCTGGAGCAGCGCCAAGCGGTCACTGTGGGAACAAGAGCAGGAGGCTGCATGAAGCAGGACCCACGAGAGCAGCCCGGGAGCCCACTCACTGTACTTACCCGTGAATAGGTCATGGGGGCTTTTCCCCATCTAAGTAACATTTATTTATAAATTTTTAAATGATTCCCCCAAAGTACTACCTGTTAAATTGTAGAAAATCTGGCAAATCTAGAGAAATAAATATTGGAAAATGAAAGCCATCCACAATCCCAACACTGGGGGAAATGCTATGAACATTCCCAACCTATTTTTTTCTGAATTATCTTTAAACAATGTCTTTGTTCTTATGCACCACAGGCTTGTCCTTTACATGTGTTTTTCTTTATTGCTTTTTTCCTACTTCACACATCTGAGCAATTTCCCACCTTCTTACCTAAGCATTCCATTCTGGGATACACCAAACTTATTTAGCCAGTTTAGAGAAATTTAAGTTTTTTATAATTTTCTAATTTTCTGCTATTATGAAGTAGCATACTTTTTGTTTGTCTGTTAATCCTCACCCAAGGATATTTTTTCCATTGATTTTTTTAGAGAGAGGGGGAGGGAGGGTGGGAGACAGAGAGAGAAATATCTATGTGAGAGAGACACATCGATTGGATGCCTTCAGCACGCACCCCAGGGACCAGGGATAGAATCTGCAAGCCAGGCAGCACATGCCCCTGACTAAGAATCAAACCTGAGACCTTTTGGTGCATGGGCCGACGCTCTAACCACTGAACCACCAGCCAGGATGGAAGTAACATTCTAATGACGTTTCCTATTTATAAATCTTTGCTATATATGGCCAAGTGCCTTTCAGAAAGTTGCATCACTTTACTCCCTCTGCCGCACAGTACTTGCCTGTCCTTGTCCCCCACGGAAAGGATCACTTTTTAAAACATCTGACAATTTGGTAAGAATGGCATCACACTGTGGTTTCATTTGCCTTCTTCTCTATTAGTGAGGGTGACCTTTTTTATTTTTTTTCATTTGTTTATTGGCCATATGAACTAACTATTATGTCAAGACTTACTCTCCTGGGATATTTGTCTCATTCTTATTAAATTGAAAGAGATGATGATGACAATGACAGTGATAAGAGCAGCCAGCCCTGTGTGAAGACTTACTGTGTGACAGGTGCTTTACATACATTACCACGTTTCCTCTTCATACAGACCAACCAATACATGTAACATCATTCCCATTTTAGAGATGAGGAAACAGCCTGGGAGAAACTGAGTAACTCACTCAGAGCCCACAGCCAGGGGACAGAGCAGATCTCAAGACCAGACCTGATCGAGCTCTTGTTAACGGTGCCACACTCTGCATCTTATCACATACAATGCAAATGGTTTCCTTTGTTCAAATGTTTGTTGTTTGCCTTATAAGTTTGAATACTGATTTTTTTTAACTTATAGAAGCTATTAGTGAAATTTGGCAATTTTTTCTTTATGATTTCTCATATACCTCATTGTAACTTTTTGCTTCTGACCTTCTCATGTATGTGGAGTTCCCATTCATACATACGTAGTGAAGTTTATGTTGTCTTGTTTATCTGTGTCATGTAGATTTAATTATTAGACAAGCAAAGAGAACCGAGGAGGGTAGGGGAAAGTTTCCTCCCCCGCTATGCAGTCGTGGGGGAAAGCAGTGAGCAGGCCCCGGCGGAGCCAATACTAGAGTTGCTATTGTGACCACTGTAAAAACAGGTAGTTTTTGCACACCTGTTTTGTTTTGTTTTTTGGCTTTTGCAGACCACTTTCACCTTCTCTCACCATGAAAGATGGCAAAGCAGAGATGAAATGCTTATATGAGAAAAATGGGAGGAAGGCAGAGGCAGCTTGCTGTGGGGCATGCACACGGGGTGGGCAAGCTATTCGATCCCAGCTGCCATTCAGATAGCATGAGGGTGGGGCTGGACCAGTGGTGCTGGGCTCTATAGGACTCAACGTCCCTGCAACACAGATATCTGTAATGCATCTTCACTATCCTGAAATTGAGTCCATATAACCTATTTACACACATAATTTCAAACAAATATCATGCCCCAACATAAAGGACAAATAAAAGGAAAGTCACTTATAATAAAATGGCAGGAGAAAAGAAATCTCACAAATGGCGCCTGGTAACCCCGTGGCCAGGTCGACCTCGAACAGGCCCTTCAGGAAAGCCCGTCCCCACTCACCTCTCAATCTGAGAGAGATACTTGGTCTGAAAGATGCCCTGAGTCTTCAGTGGCTCAGAGATCTTCCCTCGGAAGAGGAATCCCTTCTTGGTGAAGTCAAGCAAGATGTTGCGAACAATTTCACCCAGGTACATGCCGCTGATCATCTTCTCATACCTGCAACAGGAGGAGGGTGTCTATGCGAAGCCTTCGGTCTCACAGTCACCCTGGGTGTCTGACTGCCCATCAAGGGCATCACCAATCCGCACCCCGAGCCCTGTGCCCCCAGTAGAGGCAGAGCATGAGGCCAGGAAGGACTGAGGCATCCTTAACCCTCCCCGGGATCAGAAATGAAACCACCAGCACACGTGTCTAAGTGCTGGACTGTTTCCCTCCTCACCTGACTTCCTGCCTCTGCCTGGAAAATCCCATTCCAGCTCTCAGCTTCAATGTCACTTCTCCAGAGGCCTGACTGCCTCCCCAGACCAGGTTGTACCTGCAGAGGCCTGACTGCCTCCCCAGACCAGGTTGTAGCTGCAGAGGCCTGACTGCCTCCCCAGACCAGGTTGTACCTGCAGAGGCCTGACTGCCTCCCCCAGACCAGGTTGTACCTGCAGAGGCCTGACTGCCTCCCCCAGACCAGGTTGTACCTGCAGATCTCGGACCCCCGTGCCCCTCCCTTGTCCTTCACAGGCACACAGGTCCGCTGCCGCTCATCATCCCTGCAGCCAGAGCCTCGAGGAGGTGGACAATGTGTGCCTTGTTCAGCTCTGACCCCAAGCGCCTAGCACAGCACAGCGCTAGGCTCTCTGTCAAGTGCTCAACGAATATCTGCACAATAAGCAAACGGCTGAGTCTTAAAGGGACAAGAAGACAATAAGGGGAAACTTCCTCCTAGAGTGTTGGAAGGTTCTGCAAAAACCCAGAGTGCTTGGTCAAGCGCCGGCAGACCCGATGACACCATGCTGGCTGGAGGATTCAGGCGGCACAGCACTCCCTACGGCTGCTCCTGGGGTTTTATTTCCTGCCTTCTCCACGCTCAAGGGCCTCAAGAAATGACAGAGGATTTAAATGCGTCCATGACACGCACCCAACCCCAGCATCTCCAAGCTGGGAAGTCTGGATACTCGGGAAGAGTGATCTGCGTACTCCAGGTTTCAGGTGGTCCACAGGGGAAAACACACACAGAAACCATGCACTGGTGCTGTTATGACCAGGTCCCATCCAGTCCTTTCATTCCATCGAGGAGACCTTCCCAGTTAGGGGCCGATATGGCTTTCACCCCTTCCAACCCCTGCTGGCCTCTCTTTTTAGCAAAGGGGTCTTCGTTTAGAGCCTTTGGTAGGCAACAGTAGCTAGAATTAAATAACGTTTTTCACTTTATGATTACCATCTGTTTATGGTAATATTGAGTTTTCTGGGATTTTTTCCCCCTCCCTCATTATGTTTAAGTAAAGAATAAAGGCTGAATTACAGAAAAACAATAATAGCATAGGTGGTCTTTGGAAAGGGCAGAAATCTTGAGGGTGGCCTAGAGAACAACTTATATTTGGGAGGTACTACCCAGCCCTTCTGTCTGCTCCTGCGGACACAGCTTAGACCCACACATCCTGCTGATGGCAGAGGGTGGCCTGAATCCTGGGAACTGAGACATAAGTCACTGGTCTCTACGCTGGGGGCACTGCCATCTCAGGGAGGGCTCCTGAGAGCCAAGCTGAAAAGCTCCAAACAGCCACTAGGAGGTGCAGGAGGTCCCCTACGGGAAGGATGAATTGCACTGCGCCTCAGCCTCACCCCTGACCAGAAGGCCCCCACTCCGCCCCACCCCCACCCCACTGAAAGGTCTGAACTTCCCTTGCCCTTTGACAGCTGCAGGTCCAGTGTGCTCTACTTCCACTAAACAAGACAAAACCTACTGACCAAGAGGAAGGCTAGAACGCTCCAGGATGAACACAGTCACTAACGGGAAGCGGCACCTGGAGAGGACATCAACCAGGGCCCTCTTGTACCATGTTGGGGGCCCATCCCCCGTTCCTGCTCTCCTGGGGCCAAAAGCCAAGGTCAGGAGGACACCCGAGGGAGGGACCGGTCTCCAAGCCTCTGCGTAGACCCCACTCTTCCTAGAAGCACCTTTGACTGTAACAGGCAGAACGTCCTCCCTGTCCCGACCCCCTTATGCGTCTCCTCCCACAAGCAGAATTACCTCTGTTTGCCAGCGTTCAGGGAGTTTTCATCCACCAGGACGTCGTACTCTGTTCTGATATCATCCAGACACCCGTTGTCCCCAAAAGCGCCCCACTCCATGTTGATACACATCCGCCCCACGTTCCCCTCCAGCATCTCCACGTTCTTCATCTCTTCCATGTAGCAGGCATTGCTGCCGGTCCCTGCAACACACCAGGGGGAGGTAATTGGCCAGGCAACTAGGCCCGGGGCCTGGGGTTCCAGATAGGAGTGAGTTTTTGAGATGAGCAAAGTAATAGTGTCACTTTCCCAAAGTTTTCCGGAAAAATCTCAAAATATAAAAGGAGAGTCAGATCCAAGCCACCCAGAGAGCATTTGATCAACTCGCTTTGTATGAGGACATCAATGCCAAGAGCCTCCTCTGTTTCCTGTCCAGGCAGGGCTGTATTCATTTTAATAGAAGATGAAGGGATACAATAAAGGGATGTATCTTCAATGGTGGACATTTAGGCTTTATTTAGAATGGAAGGATATTTCTCTCTCCCACTCCTGCTCCCACTTCCTCTTTTTACACACACACACACACACACACACACACACACACACACACGCACACACACAATATTAGGGGGTTGTCTACTATTATACCATAGATGTCCACTTATCTTCTCTTCTTTTGTTGTTTTGTTGTTGTTAATCCTCATCTGAGGATATTTTTCCATAGACTTTTAGAGAGAGTGGAAGGAAGGGGGGGAGGCAGAGAGAGAGAGACATCAATGTGAGAGAGACACATTGACTGGTTACCACCGGCATGTGCTCTGACCCGGCCAGGATTGAGCCTACAACCAAGGTACATTGGACCCTTCAACCAGAAGACCAATGCTACATGTCCTTGACCAGAATCGAACCCGGGACCCTTCAACCAGAAGACCAATGTTCTATCCAGAGCCAAATCGGCTAGGGCCACTTATCTTTTCTTATCAAGGATGGGCATGGACCACGGCTGCTCAATAACCTCTCCTACGTGTTCCAGAATGAAGCCCACAGGGAGGCACTGCAGGACACTGTCCTGAGCATTTCAAGGTGTCTTTCTAACGTGATGATTCCTCACCCTTTTGGTATCACAGACCTTTTTGAAAACCTGACGATTCTCCTGAGGACCTTGTCCCTGGGTGCACCACACACTGTACACACACGATATGACCTAAAGATTCCAGGGGCTCAGGAGCCTGATATCCATCCCTGAACTGCCCCAGAGCAGGCGACTCAGACTGTGGCCCCCCAAGGACCCAGTGGGACACAAACTGTTTGCTGTTCTCATCCATGAGGAGTTAAGTAGAGAAACTGAGAGGAAGTCATTGAAAACTTTCACAGAGTTTTAATTGCCATGATATCCAAGCTTGTGGTCACTGGCTTTGTCTCAGTGAATGGACTGGAAATTTAAAAACCAACCAACTGGACTGGCTCAGTTGGTTGAGCATCGTCCTTTGCACCAAAAGGTTGCCGGTCTGATTCCCAGGCAGGACACAAACCTGGGTTTTGGTTCAATCCCTGACTGGTGTGCATACGGAAGACAATGGACCGATGTTTATTTTTCTCTCACTCTCCCTTCCTCTCTCTACGAATGTCCTCGGGTGAGGATTAAACAAACAAAACCCAACCAACTAACCAAGGAGGCCTTAGTGAAGACATTTTACATATGCTCCTGAATCGCCTGGAAAGCCTGCTGGTGAGGATGCAGATTTCGATTCAGGTCTGGGGTGGGGCCTGAGACTCTGCATTTCTGACACACCCGCAGGTGGTGCCGAGGCTGCTGGCCCATGGACCACACTTTCAGTAGCAAGGCCCTGGCGCACCATCAACCAGGCAGAATGCAGACACAGGTGGACTTTCAACATGAAGGAACGCAAGGGCATCCCACTGGCTAGACCAGTGGTCGGCAAACTCATTAGTCAACAGAGCCAAATATCAACAGTACAACGATTGAAATTTCTTTTGAGAGCCAAATTTTTTAAACTTAAACTATACAGGTAGGTACATTGTTATTAACTTAATTAGGGTACTCCTAAGGCTTAGGAAGAGCCACACTCAAGGGGCCAAAGAGCCGCATGTGGCTCACGAGCCGCAGTTTGCCGACCACTGGGCTAGACCAAAAGGGCTTTGGTCATTGCCAAACCCGTTAAAGAAGCTGAAGCAGAATTCACAAGCCTCTGGCTGTGTAACGGGATTGTTTTTGTTTTCTCAGCTTCCTTTCACCTAAAATGTAAAACTGAGAAATGGAAGTGGGTGCAAAGAAAACCAGAGCATGAAAATCATACTTTCTGCCCCTGGGAGTTCTGAGCAGAGAGATCGATGAGCAGGGAAGTAAAATGTGGCTTTGCAGGCAGCTGGAGCTGTGGAGAACCCCCACCCCCACCCCACCCGCCTGTCGTGCCAGGAACAGCTAACTGGGCTGCCCCGACACCCAGGCAGGAAGGTGAGGCAGGAAGGTGAGGCCTGACCAGGAAGTGGAGAATGTGCTATGTCACTCTGGCTTTGCATTTCACGCCCAAGTCCATTCATAAGGAGAAGAGAGGGAGGGGTTGGGTGGAGAGAGCTTTGCAAAAGAAAGGAAGAAACAACAAATGAGCCCCAAAGCCAGGCCCCAGAAACTTTCACCTGGAGCTGCTCCCTATTTCTTTGATTTTCCATAGGAGCCCAAAGTGGTTTAGCAAATAAAAAGGCCTTCCTGGCACCACACGGCCACCAGCTGGGCTTTATCCCAGCTTTATCCCAGCACTCAGTGAAAGGCCCACGCAGCCAGGTGCACCTAAGAAACAGGGTTCTTTTCCCAGCACCCCCTGACACCAGGAGCGGGTCCAATTAGACAAGTGGTTTTCCCACAGCCCAAGTCAGTATGCTCCCGGAACCAGTGCTCTTGAGGCCCAAGCCCCTAATGTGCTTGGGCTATAAGGGGACAACCTGCAAAGCCAGCAGATGACCCTTCTCAACCCGCTTCAGGGGCTGGGACTGCTCACAAACAGGGGCTGCTGGCACCCAAGACTACTCTCCAGCTCTTTCCCAAGGTCAGGCCTGAGGAGCCCGCCTCTTCCTTCCCAGCCACAGGCTGGCAACACCTGCCTGGAGCTTCTCCATACCAGCTCCCGGGCTCCCACCCCGTCCGCCCGGCCACGTGAGCCACGTGAGGCCTCATCCCTGGAAAGCTCTGCTCTTGACCGTCTGGTCACTATCAACGTGGTAGGTGCTGGGGAGGGAGAGCCCCTGAAGGGCTCTGTAGCCTCGGTCAAGGTTGACCGTCTGGTCACTATCAACGTGGTAGGTGCTGGGAGGGAGCCCCTGCAGGGCTCTGTAGCCTCGGTCAAGAATACAACTCTGGAGGTGGTAAGGGGACAGGATTGACAGGTACTGTCTCCCACAGAGGGCTGAGCTGTGGTTCAAGGCCTCACTAAACAGGAAAACCCAGCCTTCCTTGCCCCGAGGAGAGAGACCTTCCAGGACACCCACCTACGATGAGTCCAATCTCACAGGTGGGCTCCTCATAAGCACAAGTCATCATGGTGCCCACCGTGTCGTTGACCACAGCCACCACGTCCAGATCAAATTCCTGGGGAGAGAAACGGACAGGGCGTGAGCTTTAGGGAGGGACGCCCTGCCTGGCTGGAATTCCCAGGCTCACTGGGCTGCACCACAGTCCGAACGCTCCTGGGGCATCATCTGGAACAGTTTTCTCGCCAGCCCATAAAAGGCACTGAAATGCTCCTTCACTGACTAAACGCCTCCTATTAATGATGTAGCTACAGTTTAAGATCTACAGAAAGGAAGTATTATTAGAGAGGCGGCCTAGGCGGAATTGTTGAACGGATAAAAGGCTGCCAGAGACTTCACCCAAAAGCTCTTGCTCTTGGAGTTTAAAGCCTTATAGCCTTTCAGAGGGCAAAATGCAAAGACCAAACCCACTTCTCAGAATCTGTCTTTCAGAAATAGCCATGCAGGTACACAAAGGTACATGGACAAGGGTATTTACTGCATGACTTGCATGAGCCAGAACGAGAAACAACCCAGAAACAGATCAAAAGGAGCTGTGGGAACCATGGTCTCGAAGAACTGGGACTTGCTGTGTTAAGTCACTAGGTTTAGAGTGGTTTCCAATGCAACAATATAAAGTAACTTACACGTGGGACATAGTCACGTCACACACATTCATTACTCCAAGGACCCACACGAGAAGCCCCTCAGAGTCCCCACAGTGGTCAAGAAAATAGACCGATGCAGCCAAGAAAAGGAGTGAGGCTGGTCTACATGTAGTGACATGAAAAGATGCCTGCTTCCTGTTAAATTTAGAAAAGCAACTTGTTATGTAGCCTATATGGTGTGATTACAACTTTAAAAAAATGTGTGTTGGTATATGCATGGAAAGTAAGTTGGGGGAACAAAGTAATTTGGCTCACAAAGTAAGTTGTGAAATGGGCAAAAATAGATCACTGGGTTTCTTTTCAATGACATACCAGCTGCTGGCTAGCATACCCTTCAGGTGCAACCGATCCCTCCTTCAAACCTATTCACTTCAGTCTTCCTGGTCATCTAGGTATTTATTTGTCTGCTCTTTTAAGCTGGAAATGTTTAAACTGGTGTGTGTGTGTTTTTTAACATCTTACTGATTCCCTGATTAATTAACGAGTTAAATAAAATCTCTGGAATTTTTCATTTTCTATTGTGTCAATGTTCTCCAGCCAGAGGCCAACAGAAACACAGCTGTAGTGGAACAGAGCTAGACTCCTGGCTGGTTGCGACCCGGGAGAACACCGTCCGTGGGGCGTCTCAGCGTGTTAGCCCTTCTTCTAGGATTTGAGCCTCGGTGGATGGCTTCAGGGAGGGGTCAGAGAAGGGGGCTTTGGTCTGGGTTGGATGCTGTGGGGGAAGCAGGGCAGCTCTTTGCGTGTGTGCTGAGCTTGCCGTGATGGAGGTACACGCCCATGCTGCCCGGTCCCATGGCGGTCACCAGAGGCTGCGATGATGCTTGTGTTCTGTGAGACTGTTGTGTCCAACAGGAGGACACCAGGTCTGACAACAGTGCCAGGCTCTTTGTAGGAGAGTTGTGATTTTACCTTTTTAAGCAAACTATCCCTTAACAGCTCAAAACTGTTCACCTCTGTTTTACTGCCGACTGTTGGGGGAACCTTCTACCCAGGTCATGTGCCTCTGGGTTGTTTGAATTCTTTATGATCAGCAAGTAGGATTCTTATAACCCAAAAGCATAGTAAAAATGTTTAAAAACACCTTTGTAATAGTTACCTCTCTCCTTTTTACTGCTTCCCGCAGTAAGGTGGCTACGTCGTGCCCCACGCAGTCGGTTGCCTTAAACCCCTTCGTCCAGGTGATCAGGATTCCCTGAAACAGGAAAGGCACAGGGAGAGTCCGTGAAATCAGCCTCTATGGGCAGAACACACAATTCCTTTCCTTCCTGAGTCACTATGTGCTGAGAATTTACAGCACAAAACCCCATTCCTTCCTGAGTAAACATCTGCTGAGAATGTACAGCGAGACTATGCTGGAAAAATGGAGGCACACACCAAAAAAATACTAATAGTCCTCCACAGGCCCGACTCCTCCTCACCATCCTCACAGCGGTCAGTTTAAAATCCCCATTTCACAGATGGAGAAACTGAGGCATAGAATGTTAACCAACTAGTTCCCCTGAAGAACAGTCTGCCAACAACCTAAGTGGAGAAATGCACATTTTTAGTAGCACTATTACTACCTAAAGTAAAACCGATTGGACTGCAGCGATGCAGCTGATGGGTGTGTAAGTGAACTGCAAAAAACAAAAGCTTATACGGATCCAACTGCTGGCACCTAACAGGCCTTAAGAGGAGCAAAACCCCAAGTCAGCACTGTCACTGCATTAACTGGCTCCCAGAGGCAGGTGCCCGACCCAGCTTCCCTGGTTCTGCCAACCATACGCTTCAAAGCCTGACCCAAGGCCAAGAGTGATGTAAGGTCCCCTCCAGGGCCTCCACCCTGGCCACGCATCACCTGTGACACACAGAGGCACTGTGGCTCCTTCTGCAAGGCAGGCTTGGTCTTGCCTCCGTGACGCTGCAAAATAGGTTCCCTCTGCACAGAACATGGCCAACCTACTGACCGCCCCTAGCACAGTGCTGGGCTCTGGGAGGCCGGCTCCTCGGGACTGCAGGCTCCCTGAGGACAGACACTGTGCTCTTCAGCTCCACCCAGTCATTAGTACTCAGCAGGTGCTCAGCACTGACCCATGCAGTCGGTGACCTTAAACCCCTTTCCATCCCACTTATTGAACATTCATCAAGTATTTCTTCTGAGAGCTCTCTGTGCTAGGCATGTGGGAAACAGAGGTCCTCACTCAAGAAGTATAAACACAGCAGAAAGACACAAACACTAATAACTGTAGGAAGTGCTTCAGTCGGACAACACTAGGAGGAACAGGGAACAAGGAGGAGGGTGCGGTTCTTCTTGTCTGAAGGACAAAATACTTCCCCGCAGAGGTAAATGCTTTAAATGATAAGAGTCTGAAGATGTCCTGGAGGGTGTGGCATAAAGCCTGGGTCACCCACCGACTGTGCCATCGGGGCCGTGCGGACATTGAGGAATGACAGTGAGGCCGGAGGAGGGCCCCAGAGCCAGCTCGCACTGGCCACCGGACGGTCAGCGCTGCCCCGTGCCTGACTCACCGCATCCAAGCTCATCTGCTTGCAAGGAAACGAGAAGGTGAAGCCCAGAGGCATTCGGGGGCCTTTGATCCCCATGTAGTCCAGGAAGTCGGAGATGCAGGAGACGATGTGGTCAAACAGCTTGAGGAGGAAAGAGCGGATCACATGTGCGTTCTCTGGTTTCATACTTTCAATGCATTCGTACAAATGTACACGGATGCACACACAGACATTCACCCTGACACATCAGAGGACGCCCCCCTCTCCGGGATCCCCTGAGCATCGTAATCCCAGCGTGGCTGAAAGTGCCTGCTGCTTTCGGGCCACAAGGACACCTGCCCGGCTGCAGGCATCACATGGCAGGTGTTGGGGACCACCACTGCCACCGGCTGTGTGACACATACACACCATGGTGGTGTAGAAAGCAAAACCGCCTCACCTCCTCCCCAGTGCCCTGCATGATTTCGATGGGAATGGCATAGATCTTGTTGTGCATCTCCACCGTCCTCTTTTTCCCACTACGGATTTTCACCAGCAGGACGCGGAAATTCGTTCCTCCAAGATCCAGGGCCAAGAAGTCACCATTCTCTGTCGTAGTCAAGAACAGAAAGAATCTCAGGAAACAGCCAAGTGCCTCCTGGCAGCCAGTGACCCTAAGACTCCAGGCTTTCAAGGGGGAAACCCCCATCTACACTAATAAAAGACAAACATGCAAATTGACCATACCTTCACTACACCTTAAGCCATGCCCACCAGCCAATCAGAGCGACTATATGCAAATTAACCCAAC